>NW_005871466.1:527404-586776 GCF_000147115.1 Myotis lucifugus | reverse complement strand
CTCTGGATGGGAAGTCAGGGTGTGACCAAGGAGAGGCATTTAGGGGACTTCAAAAAATATTGGGTAATATTATATTCTTAAACTACAAGGGAGGTAACACAAGTGCTTGTTATTTTTTAAACTAAACTATATATAATCTATATATATAAAAGCCTAAGCACCGTTAAGACCAGTCGACAGAACGACTGGTCAACCGGTGGCTATGATGTGCACTGACCACCAGGGGGCAGATGCTCAACACGGGAGCTGCCCCATGGTAGTCAGTGCGCTCCTACAGCCAACCTCCCACGGCCAGCCAAACTCCTGCAGTCCCTCCCCCCGATCGGCCCCGATTGCTGGCCAGGCCAAGGGACCCCACCCGTGCACAAATTCATGCACCGGGCTTCTAGTTATATATAAAATTACATGCAGAAGGAATACAAAATTTCACAATTTAAAGTTAAAAAGGAATCTCCCTCAACTCCAAATATCCCACCTTCCTCCAATCCTTAATTCCAGACTCCTAAAGGTCCTTGACTCTATGTCTCCTCCTCCTCTTCTCCCAAGGCCTATGGACTTAGTGCTTTGGTGTTCTACCTTGACATCTCTTTTAGAGATGCCTCTCATTGTTATTAAAACTGTGATTTATTAACTATTAAAGCAATGGGGCTTTTTGTTTTTCTTTTTTTTACTTCTTGTTCCCTATCTAGACTGTTAAGGAAAAAATGCCTCTTTTGTGCTTCCCACCCTGCCCAGTACCTGCCAGACATTTCTTGTACAAAGTGGATATTAAGGTGTTTAATTTTTGTACCCATTTCTAGATTTACATCTGCATTTACCTGGATAGCACTTCCCAGTCTCATGTTCCTTAACCAGTTAATATGAAACAATAATGATAAACCATGAAACACAATTAACAAACTCAAGTTCCAATATTTCCTTCACTCTGAAACAAAAACTTTCTTTAGCATATTAAGTCAGAAGTCCTAGGTTTGGGGGGGATTGCATCTTAATTTTCTGTGTTCTATTTTCAACTTCAAAAAACTCTCTTTCTTCCGTAGCCTAGCTTCTAGAAAGAACCCATATACTGTGTTTCGCCTCCTTGCTCATCTACCCTTCACCCCTCTATCCAAGACCTTCATAACACAAACAAAACATCTTCCAAGGCCACTCCTTGAGTGACTTCTAAACTCCATCTTCCTATTCTTTCAGTTGAACCAGTTTCCCCAAAACTTTTCACAGAAGTCATATAAAAATAAAAACCTAGCCCAGTCAGTGTGGTTCAGTGGTTGACCGTCGAACCCAGAGGTCACGGGTTCCATTCTAGGTATGCCCAGGGTTTCAGGCTCAATCCCAGTAGTGGGCATGCAGGAGGTAGCGATCTATGTTTTTCTCTCATCTTTCTATCTCTCTATCCCTCTCCCTTCCTCTCTGAAATCAATAAAAATATTTTTTAAAAAAACTAGTTACATGCTGAGTATTGATAATTTAAATCTAAACTTGTTTCAAAAATAACCCAAAAGGAAGGGAAGAAAGAGGAAGGGGGGGAGGGGAAGGGAGGGGAGGGGAGGGGATGGGGAGGGGCAGCACAGATGAAACATAACTAACCAAAGGGGATGGCTATTAAAACTATGTGATGGGAACATGAGAGGATTCGATATGAAAATATCTCTACTTTTATTTCTATATAATATTCCATGATAAAAAGTTCCTAGAAATATTTATTTACTTGATCAAGCAGTATGACTAAAAGTACACCTAAAGCAGTATCACAGACTCTTAATATGGGCAGGATTTATTCAACTTGACACCCAGTGAATGAAACCTTCCCAAAGGTCCCAGACAAGATATCCAGCCTCGCCCTAGCTGGTTTGGCTCAGTGGATAGAGCGTCCGACTGCAGACTGAAGGGTCCCAGGTTCGATTCCGGTCAAGGGCACAAGCCCGAGTTGCGGGCTCCATCTCCAGTAGGGAGCGTGCAGGAGGCAGCCAATCAATGCTTCTCATCATTGATGTTTCTATCTCTCTCTCCCTTCCTCTCTAAAATCAATAAAAATATATTTTTTAAAAAAAGATATCCAGCCTCTACTTCAATCAATGCACAGCATACAATGACAACGCCCATATGGAGATACAAGTATGAGTAAGAGACACTCATCAAACTTGAAAACTGGTCCTGGCCAGCTTGAGGGAGGCAACCAATCGATGTATCTCTCTCACATAGATGTTTCTCTTTCTCTTTCTCTCTCTCTCTCTCTCTCTCTCCCCTTCCACTCTCCTTAAAAAAATCAATCCCCCTCCCCTTCCACTCTCCTTAAAAAAATCAATGGGGGAGAAAATATCCTTGGTTGAGGATTAAAAAAACAACAGCTTGTGTGTATGGGAAATAAACAGTAGAGTGTCTCAAGTACAGTGAACACAAACCAATAGATTAGCTGAGAGAGGAGAGAGCACTCATGATCAGTAAAGACTTCACAAAGAAGGATGGGTCGGATTTCGGACTGAAAGTGGGGAGAGGGAGGAGAGAAGTAATTCAGGTGGAAGAATGCCTTGAGCAGGTAGAGGTGAGGGTAAAGGTCTGCCACATCCAGAAGAAAACAAATAAAATGGACCAAGGACATGGGAAAGACTGGAATGCCACACTAAGGTGTTTGAACATAATTCAGAAGACAGGTCCTAAACATTTTACAGCAAAAAAAAAATCCAGAATCAATTACACACTGGAAGAAATAACCCTGTCAATTTAATAATCCAGATTAGAACATAAGGCCTGAAAGAAGTGTTCAATGGACAGCTTCTTCGGTGATAAAAAAGCCTAAACAGTCACCCCAAGTCTTATTCAGTTTTTATTTCAAGCCAAAATATGATTGCTCATTTATTCAACAAATACTGGAGTGCTGGCTGTGTGCTGGGAACCATTCTGGGGATCCAGTAATTCTTACGTAGTAGTCCTGTTCTGCAACAAGAGCAGTGGTTCTCAACTTGGGAAGGGGGACATTTTTTTTTAAACACACACACACACACAATTGGCAATGTCTGAAGACATCTGGTTGGTGGAGCCTGGGAATGCTGCCAAACATCCCTCAAGGCACCCCACACAAGGAAGCAGCCAGCCCCAAACTTCAACAGTGCAGAGATGAGCAGCCCTGCTCCACAGCAGCATTACTTGGCAATGAACGTGCTGTTTCACATTTACTGGTTTTCTTTTATATTCAGACAGCTAAAATTATGATTGATTCGGCTGTAAACTTATGGAGGGCAAGGAGGTACTTACATTCCCAAACCAATCTTCAATGCTCTTTTACAGATTTTTTTTTAATCACAATTCCCAGCACTGGCAGGAAAATAGGTAAATAGGCATAATCATATATTATTGGTAGGAGCATAAATTGGTACAATTATGCCATAGTGATGTTTGTGAATATTAAAAGTCTTTAAAATCTTCATATCTTTTGGCCCAGAAATTCCACTTAGGAATTTATCATGAGTAAATAATCAAGTGCATAAAGGTTTAGCTGTCAGGATGTTCACCCCGACTCTGTTTCTAACTCTCAAAGACTGAAAAAAAAAATCCTCCTTGTCCAACAAGAAAAGACTATTCAGATGAGTCATTTCTCGGACCAAGATGATGCTCTGCAGCTACTAAACTCCTGTAGCACCGTGGTTATTGACATGGAAACCTTTATATGACCTCTCTCCTTAAGTGTACAAATATAAACAATACTAGAGGCCCAGTGCACGACATTCGTGCAGTGTGTGTGTGTGTGTGTGTGTGTGTGTGTGTGTTGGGGGGGGGGGGGGGATCCCCTATGCCCGGCCTGCACCCTCTCGCAGTCCAGGACCCCTTGGGGATGTCCACCTGCAGTCAGACATCCCTCTCGCCGCCGCTGCGCCGCCAGCCATGAGCCCGCATTCTGGCTGAGTGGTGCTCCCCCGTGGGAGCACACTGACCACCAGGAGGAAGCTCCTGCATTGAGCGTCTGCCCCCTGGTGGTCAGTGTGCATCATAGTGACCAGTCGTTCTGCCATTAAGTCAATTTGCATATTGGGGTTTTATTATACAGAATGATTCATAGATCTTATTTATATAGTTTTATACTATGTATTTTCTATTTTCTAAATATTTCCTACATATGTATAATATATATACCATGTTCATATGTAAAAAATATATACCACTAAGTATTTGCAAACCTAAAGATGCTAGGACAAAATATTTTTATCTTCTTTTGTTGATGAATATTTATAATTTAGCTATATTAATTTTTTATATAAACATTTTTAAGGCCTATTTATAATTAAATGGCAGTCTTACAAAACCCAAGAAACCTTGTATGGACCTGTGGTGAAAACATTTTCAGTGGAAATGCTACAACACTCCCCCCATCTCACACTCTCTCTCACTCACTCACACACACACACACAGTTCAATGACCAAACTGAATCATCAGCTAGACTGGGGATGTCACTTTGACACAGGCTGGGCAGCGTCTGGACCAGAGATCCTAGCAAAGACTGTGCTGATACAAGACTAAGGGTGAGACAGGAGGCCCGGAAAGCCTGAGAAAAGAGGGAGTGTATGGCAGGTGGCATGGGACTGGTCTGTGTTGGATGATGAGAAAGGCAATATGGTGGGACTGCTGTGGGGATGAGCTCGAGAGGCAGGATGCTTAGGTTCTGTTCCATCTCACCTTGACCTCACTAGAATATCACCTTGAGCAACTTGCCCTGCGCATTTGCTCCTCTGTGTAATGGGGATGAGAGCATGCTGAGAACAGGGCCGGGCACTGTGATTAAGGTTAGCATCCTCGCTACTCCTGTGACTCTGACATGAAGTTGTGCCTTTGGGACAGCAGAGGTGACCTCTCAACTATCAACCACTTTTTTTTTAAGACAGCCTTGTCAGGTGCCTAGGGTCTGTATAGAACAAAAGCCAGGACTCCAGAAGGAGGCCTGAGGCAGTGTGTGTATGTTGAAGATGGGGGTGGGGGGGGGGGGAGAGCATGCAAGAAGTAACACCAGGGGAGAACATCAGATCTGCAAAGGCACAGCAGGAACAGAGCACCGTGAGTCACTGCACAGTGCTGCCAGAGAGATCTCCATAAAACAGTGTCTATGTCACTGGATAAAACCTTTCAGTGTCTCTCCGTGGCCTTCAGAGTTAAATCAGAACTGCTCCTTAAACTGATTTAAAATCCATACTACCTCTGCCCTGGCTGGTTTGGCTCGGTGAATATAGCGTGAGCCTGTGGACTGAAGGGTCCCCGAGTTTGATTCCGGTCAAGGGCACATGCCCGGGTTGTAGGCTCAATCCCCAGTGTGGGGCGTGCAGGACTGTCTCTCATCATTGATGTTTCTATCTCCTTCTCACTCTCTCTTCCTCTCTGAAATCAATAAAAACATATATTTTTTAAAAATCCATACTACCTCTTACGTCAAGCGCACTGGGCTCTGGCCACACTAAATATCCTTGATGCAAACTCACTCTGTACTCAGTTCTTCGCACATGCAGCCCCTCTGCCTGGGGAGTAACTTCTGTCTCCTCCAGGAGAAGCAAACTGCTATCCAACCTCCAAAACTCAGCTTAGGATCAACTTCAGAGTCCTGTCCTGACCTTCGTGCCAAAGGACTGTTGTGTGCTCCCACTCCGTGCTCACGATAGCCCTGACACACAGAGCTATGGCTCCGTGTAGGGATCCGGCCTTCATTGAGTTTCCAGATACTGTTCAGCACAGTGACTGATACATAAACTGCTACACAGCAGGCAACCAAAGAATACGGGGCAGGGGCAGGGGGAGTCTTCTGATCAACGGTTGCCAACCTTTCGGACCTCGCAGACCACCAGATGGCGACTGCTGTTCTAGATAACAAAATGAAGGAATAGCAGAACTAGAACATCATCATTTTACATTTTACAAGTTTGCCCACGGCTGATCTAGGCACTGACCAACAGCGGCTGGCGTCACAAAAAGTGACACCCAGACTCTATGTGCCTCCCAATGAAAGAATGCACTACAGCGTGAGAAGCAGTGGGAAATTGCTTCTTCAACAAATAAATTGCAAGTAAAAAAGGAGGGTAGTAACCTATAGATTAAGAGACTTAATCACAAGGTGTGGGTCTTATTCACATCCAGATTTAAGCAAACTGGTTTTAAAAAAAACAGATACCTGCTTAATCTGAACACTGAATATTTGATACTATGGATTTAACTGTAAAATAATTCTTAGGTAACGATGGTAGTATTAGGGTTTTTTTTAAGTTTACTTTTTAGAGATGCATTCTCAAATATTTATAAAAGAAATTATATTATGCCTAAAATCTGTTTCAAAATAACACGAGAGGAGAAGTGGGTAACAGTATCAATGAAACAAGATTGGCCATGTGTTGATCATCATTAGCTGGTGATGGGTATTCAGAGTTTCATTAGCCTATTCACTACCCATTTGTATATGGGCAAATTTTCTATGACAGTTACAAAAACAGGTGGGAAGGGAAAAGGAGTGATCACAGTGACTATAAGATTACTGAATATCAAAGCAGATGGAGGGAAGGAAAAAAGATCACAAATGTAGGTGGCAACAACCAGAAAAAAAACTATTTTAGTGCAAAAAAGACCTCGGCTGAAGAAAAGCCACTAAGAGAAGGGAGATGCAGGACACAGCAGAGTGCAGGGGTGAAAGGAAACCGCATGCTCGCAGGACTTACAGCCAAGCATTGCAAGCACAGACCCTGCAGCGAGAGAACACTGCTGGGTTCAAGCCCTGTCTCCCTGACTCACTGTGTCTTCCTTTCCTCAGATGTTACAAAGGGAACAAAGGATAAGAACAGTCTTTACTTGGAAGACTTTTGTACAAAGTAAATGAGTTAATGTGGTTATAATGTCCAGTTCTCCTGAAACAGTCCTGCCTAGAAGTTCTCAATAAATGCTCACTATTCCCTCCCCACTACCCCTTCTTCCACTTTAGAGAGGGAAACACAGACCCCAAGAGGTGAAGTGACTTGAGAACCATATTCTATCTAGGCTGAGTACTTCATGGCAAAGACTGGCTGGCTGCCTCTTCACCCAACGCAACTCCTAGGCATGCAGCTACATTTCACAACTTCCCTTCCATGTGTTTGACTTCCAGGTAACACAATGTGGGCAAAAGTGATGAATACCTCCTTCAGGACTCCCAGGCCCTGCCTCAAACCTCCATGCAAACGTGCACCTTCTCCCTCCCCCATCTGCCAGGCGACATCCATGCCCAGGGCAATCTGGGAAGTCATGTGTGAAGACAGCAGAGATATAAACTGTTACTGTCCTAACCCCTGAAATCTCAGGGTTTATCCGTGACCGTGACCGCAGGTGACTTTTTGTGGAACCATCACTACCATCATTCCTCCTTATCTTACAACGGGGGACAATGAGGCATGGAGGGGGTGATAGTCACATAATTCCTAAGCAGTACTTCCAGGATTGAACCAGAACAGGCTTAACACAGAGCTCAGGTTCTTACATGTCTTCTAAGACCATCAGACCAGCAAGTACAACCAGGATTTTGAATTTACAGTGGACACATTTAATACAGAATTTTGTTCTATATTCCTAAAAAAAAAAATCATCACATTAATCTCTTAAAGGGATAATTACAGAACATATCTTTGGTTATCTTAAACCAAAAAGATATAAATAGGCCCCCAAAAGCTTAAGTGGTGCTTTACAATAGACAAGAGGCACATAAGAATATTTTTTAAATACCATGCTTCCTTACCATTGCAAATAACGATAGAGTGCAAGTTTTAATCTTTTAATCCAACTTTTCCTGTTTTATTTTTCTTGAGCCATCCCTATTTATTGACAATTATATTGCATGATTTGATTATATTGTCATTTTTAAAAATAGGATTCAATGGAAAAAATCACTATTTCAATCATCGCTGAACTGCACCTACATTATTAACCAAGATGTACCTATGAAAAGTACAAGACACCCTATTGTTAAGCAAAAGAAAGTTACAGAAAGTGTTTACAACATAATCCCATTTGTTTTCAAAAAAGATATTTACCTAGTCTATATTTTTTACTATGCATATTTATCTCTTATCTACAAATGAAAAACATCTGGAAGGAAACACAGACAGTTTCTAGTGATTACCTGGGGTGAATAGAGAGCTCAGCTTGTGATTTATACCTTTAGTTAGTTTCAATTTATAATGAGCACGTGTACTTATAGAATAAAAAATACTTTCACCCAGCCATTGTGGCTCAGTGGTTGAACGTCGAACTATGAACCAAGAGGTCACTTTCTAGTCAGGGCACATGACTAGCACATGCCAAGGTTTTGGTCTAGATCCCCAGTGGGGGCTTGCAGGAGGCAACCGATCCATGATTCTCTCTCATTATTGTTTCTATCTCTCTCCCTCTCCCTTCCTCTCTGAAATCAATACAAATATGTTTAAACTTTTTTTAAAAAAGAAACATTTTTTAAAAAAGACCTATGATTTATAGTAATATAAAATGATCAAACTACCCAAATCCCACATTACCGTGATATACAGTGAAGCATGTTGATTGGAATAAAAAATTGTATCCCTTTATAACATATATATATATATATATATATATATATATATATATATATATATATCTGATCAGTTTCACTCATATGTACAGATATATATGTGTGTTCAGATATCTGTGAGTAAATCTATTTCAAAACACAAAAAATAAGTATATTCTAAATAGATTTTGATAACAGTTAATCAAGCATGTTCCTTTTTGTGAAACTGGGTTCTAACCTGAGGAGTACCTGGGGTTGTTAAAACAGGAAAAATAGTATGTTAGAATTTTAAAAACAGTTCTCATTTGGCTTTCCAAGTTTACAATGTTGGGGGGGGGCTATTTTAGTCTTTAGGCCTTCTTCAAATATTTCAGACCCTTTGGGAGAAAAGAGCAATTCAAAATCAAATATCCATTTGTCAAGGACCTCACTGTGTCATAAGCACTATTTTAAAATTATCTCATTCATCAAAATAGTGTTTGTCAAGAGCCCAGAGGTAGTTATTATTGTAATTACAGTATATTAAGATAAATGTTTCTTCATCTAGAATCTTATACAACTGTATGATAGTGAAACAGAAAACAGTTTTATTTTTTTAAATATGTTTTTATTGATTTCAAAGAAGGGAGAGGGAGAGATAGAAACATCAATGATGAAAATCATTGATTGGCTACCTCCTGCATGCCCCACACTGGGGATCAAGCCCTAACCGGGCATGTGCCCTGACCAGGAATTGAACTGTGACCTCCTTGTTCATAAATCAATGCTCAATCACTGAGCCACACCAGCCTGGTGAAAACAATGTTTTATTACCCCTATTAATAGAAGTGGGGTAGGGGGAGATTATAGTAAAGATAATCCAAAATAACAAGCATTCAAAATAAATAATATTTGGTTTGTTTCAGTTTGAGAAACTTTCTGATAGCTTGAAAATTCAAAATCAAAGTGTATGAAAATAAAGCTGCACTATGAAAAAAAGGATGATTCCACAAAAGGCATATTTATAATATGGCATATTTGAAATATTTACAATATGGTCCCGATCCTGTTTCCTGGTCTAGTAACTGAACCTTGAACTGAACCTTCAACTGTGCTTCCCTGCATGAATCAGTTCACTTGTGCAGCCTTCCTTGAGTTAGGGCTTCTTCCTATATAAACTGAAAAGAGTAAATTAATTCATTTGAACCTCATGAAATTGTCAATATTTGACTATTTTATTCTAAAAAAAAAAAAAAAAAGGCTATTTCATGTGGTTCAACCTAACCCAGCCTCTTTGATTCTAGTGGTTATTTGAAAAAAGAACGAAATTTTACATGCATCCTTTCTATCTCCATTCTGCTTCCCTCTCCCCAAAAAACATGGTTAATCTAGGATTGGCAGCTTTAAAACTTTAAGGTTTTATTACAAGTCAGCAGAGAAAGCCACTGTTCTGGTTATTAAAATTGGCTGCCATCACTCAAACTGTTTCACTAAAAAGAAGTATAATAAGATCTGATGTGAGTTTTAATCTGAAAGAGAAGTAAACTCATAAAAATAACAAAGATGAGAGAGCAAGACAAAGCCCAAATATAAGAAATAGAGAGGACTCTGATTTATCTAAAGAAATCTAATAAAGAGGTTCACATCTTAAAATGAGTGATTTCTACTTTCCTTATTAGATTTTAATTGGAATTAATGATTACTGAGTTAATACGCATGATACACTAAAGGTGATGGACAAATAGATGTTAACAGCTGAGAAACCATCCTAACCAGAACACTGAGGGCGGTCCAGAGGTCCAGGAACATCTATGGAGAAATTCAGAACTCATCCCAGTGAAAAACACAAGATGCAGATTCCTGTTCAGAGTGGGATCGCATTTTCTGTTTTAAAAACAGTGTATCCTCCAACGTGTGCATTTATTTCTTACATATGGACAAAAATATTAGTAGGGTAGACCCTAAGCTATTAACAATGACTCCCTGAGAGAAGAAGAAGGCAGAACTGGAGAGAGAAAAAGGAAGAAGTCTAGTTGTGTGTGCCTAATTAATTAAAATTAGATACTATTAAAATTAGATACTATTAAAAATTCAGTTTCTGAATTCTGCCAGCTCCATTTCCAGTGGCTATCACACCTAACAACACAGCTATGGAACTTACATCACTACAGACAGATCTGCTGGACAGCTCTGGTCTGAAACACAACAAGGAAGCCTGACAAAAACTTTAAAAGGTAAGACAGTGAAGAATCTACCCCTCCACCACTCTTGAAACTGAAAATACAACAAAAAGCAGAAATTATACACAAAGAACCTCAAGAAGCATTGCGTCTTCGGGTGATGTCTATCTGGACTAGGTTAGCAATCCTATACGCTATTTGGGAACTGAGGGGAACCCGGCAGTAAGAATTTTATAACCATCTACTGAAAAACATGCAGTGACATTTCTCATCAGAAAAAATGATTTTCAATGACCTCTCCTTGACAACAATGGTATTCATGGGCTTAAAAAGTAATAAAATTGAGGAAGTTTTAATTTATAATTCAGATATATGAACCTAGATAGGATTTTATCTGAATTGGTTCATAATTTTAAAAATTACTAAGAACTTATCATCGCAGCCCCGTCCGAAAGCCCTGGGGGTGGGAGGTGGGGGCTGTAGAGGCCATACAGGAGGCAACTGTTGTTTCTCTCACATCAATGTTTTTCTTTCCCTCTCTCTCTTCCCCTCTCTCTCCCCCCCACCCCCGTAAACTCAATGTTTTAAAAAAAATCTTTTAAGCCTTGTAATCACAGACTTTAGCCCTAAATAGGTCCAAACAAATGAAATGAGCCTGCTTTAACAACTGCATTAATAAAAACTGCCTATACTTTTATACATTTTAATGGATGCATTAAATTCATTAAATTTTTCACTTTAGAAATTCATTTATAAAACTACCAATTTGAGTTGATGTGTGTCCCCCAAATTCCTATCCATCTGAGAAATGTGACTTTATTTGAAAACAGGTCTTTGCAGATATGATCAAGTTAAGATAAGGTCATACTGGTACAGGATGGGCAGTGCCCTTACAAGAAGAGGAAATTTGCCCCGGCCTGTTTGGCTCAATGGATAGAGCTTTGGCCTGTGGATTGAAGGGTTGCAGGTTCGATTCCAGTCAAGGGCATATGCCTGGGTTGTGAGCTCGATCCCCAGTAGGGGGCATGAAGGAAGCAGCCGATCAATGAGTCTCTCTCATCATTGATGTTTCTATCTCTCTCTCCCTCTCTCTTCCTCTCTGAAATCAATAAAAATATACTTTAAAAAAAGAAGAGGAGGAGGAAATTTGGACCCAGAGAGACACACAGACACCCAGGGACAAGGACATGTGACAATATAAATAGAGGCAGATACTGGAGTGATGCAGCTGCAAGTCAAGAAACACCAAGGATTGCCAGCAACCGTCAGAAGCTGGGAGATAGGCTCAGGACAGATTTTCCCTCAGAGCCTCCAAAGAAAGCAACCTTGCCCACACTTGGATTCCCGGTGTTCAGACTCCAGACCTGTGAGACAATGAATTTCTGTTGTTTTAAGCCATCCAATTTCTGGTACTCTGTCCCAATGCCCTACAAAACTAATATGACTCCCCTCTTCCTCCATGTAACAGGCAGGCCCATCACCAGGTGTCTGGATGCTCCATCACAGATTCATTCATTCTCCCTTTCCTATGCAAGTGCAATTGGAGATGAAGAAAACCTAGTTCCTGATACCAGAACAGATCCTTCTCCCTGGGACAAGCTGAGGATATTCCATCTCACACGCAAGAGATTATCCAAGAAAATCATTTAGGAGAGGAGGAAAAGATAAAGAATAAAAGCTTGCCTTAATACTCACAGTAGCACCGTTTTAGAAATCAAAGGACTGCAATATGGAGGTAATCCATCTTTATGTGTGCTTACATACCTACCAGCAGCATGTGCTCTGGGTCTGAAGTCAACCCCTCACTCCAAATGCACACCCCCCCCCATTTATCTTTAGTGACCAGCACCCCTGTCACTGCATGTGCCCTTGACTGGAATCAAACCTGGGACCCTTCAGTCCACAGGCCAACGCTCTATCCACTGAGTCAAACCAGCTACGGTCAAAACAAGTTTTAGCACATTAATGACTTAAGACAAACATGAAACTAGTCAACTCTACTAAAGAGGCTTTAATATATTGGTATTTATATACACACACATACCCATAGATATGTTACCATGTCTGATTCCACAAAACAGGTTCGTTTCCCCAACCGAGCACAACCCTATAATAATTAATTCCTTGCTGCTATGTATACTGCTCACACTGAGTTCAAATAAGCTAATTTAATAATCCCAATCATATAAATTCAGATGCCCACAGAAATAAGGACAGGAAACTTTTCTGGAAATAAATGTTATTAATAGTTTTAATGGTAGGACAGTGTTATATGCTAAATTGTGTCCCCCCAAAATTCATGTTGAAACCTTCAACCCCACCTCCCCTCTGCCCAGTATTTGGAGATAGGCCTTTAAAAAAGTAGTTGAGTTAATAAAGTCAGGTTGTTAGGGTAGGCCCTAATCCAAGATGACTGCTATCCTTAGAAGTAGAGATTAGACAACACGGAAGGATGACCAGGAGAGGTCACAGAGAGAAGGTGGTGTTTGTAAGCCAAGGAGAGAAGCCAAAGAAACCGAACCTGCCAACCCCTTGATCTTGGACTTTCAGGCTCCAGAACTGTAAGAAGGTTTTTGTTACTTAAGCCGCCCAGTCTATGGTACTTTGCTATGACTCCCAAACTGACTATTTTAAAAATATATTTTTATTGATTTCAGAGAGAAAGGGAGATGGAAAGACAGAAACATCAACGATAAGGGGGAATCATTGATCAGCTGCCTCCTATATGGCCCCTACTGGGAATCGAGCCCACAACCTGGGCAAGTGCTCTGATGGGAAATTAAACCATGACCTCCTGGTTCATAGGGGGACACTCAACCACCACTGAGGCACACCAGGGCTGACCTTTTTTTTTTTAATGTTTTTATTGATTTTAGAAAGAGAGGAATGGAGAGGGATAGAGAGATAGAAACATCAACAGGCTGCCTCCTGCACACCCCCCTACTGGGGATCAAGCCCACAATCTAGGCATGTGCCCTGACCAGGAATCAAACCAGGATGATGCCCAACCAACTGAGCCACACCAGTCAGGGCCATGGAATATCTTTTCAATCAGCAGAGGTTGTGTAAACAATGGGATTATGGACATGTTCATTTTCTTCTTTATGTTGGTCTGAATTTAAAAACCTTAAAAAGTGCTATTAAACTAATGATATAATTGAATATCCTAGACATCAGAGTTTATAATACTCTGGCCACACTTCACCTTACTATTTCTAATTTGAAACAAAATAATATAATGAGATAAAATAAGATTCATTTTTATTTTCACCAGCTCCATAGAGGAGCTGGTGGAGGCAGGCTCCGAGGAAGAGCACTGCTATTAAACACTTCTCTGGAGCCTGGGAGTGTGGCTCAGTGATTGAGTGTCCACCTTGAACCAGGAGGTCACGGTTCAATTCCCGGTCAGGGCACAATCCCCAGTGTGGGACGTGCAAGAGGCAGCCAATCAATGAAGTCTCTCTCATCACTGATATTTCTCTCTCTCTCTCTCCCTCTCCCTTCCTCTCTGAAATCAATAAAATATATATTTTTTTAAAAACTCCTTAAAACACACACACACAACACGCACAAAACACTTCTCTGGAGACTGGAGAACTAACCTACAAAGTACAGAGCCTTCTGGTATTGGAGTGAAAAGTCATCATAGCAACTAGGGGGCACATATCAGACCCTGTGAGTTAGGCATCTTACATATACTATCACTTTAATTCTCATCACAAACTAGCCCAGCAAAGGCTGACTCCATCTTTCACAGAAGGAAACTCAGGCTAAGGTCACACACTTGGGAAGTGGAAGTGCTTATACCAAGAGCCCTGAATGCTTAGCAAATATCTATTAAACATCCGTTATATGCATGTTGCTACATGTGTGACAGAACCATGACCCTAGCCTCTTCTCACAGACCAGATCCTTCTCTTTCACACTCATTGCGTACATGTTTTCCTACCTCTGTAAGTAATTTTAGAGCTCCTCAAAAGAGCTATAGAATGAAGAGGAAGATAAAGAGATCTGTGTCCAAGACCTGGAAAATTCTGGCTTTTTCACTAACATAAGTTAACAAATAAAAGGACTGTAGATATGGGGGGGGAGGGCTGGATTAAGTTATATGTGTGAAAGTGCTGGGAAGAGTGCCTGGCACATAGTGGATACTAAATAAATGTTAATGAAACATGAATATTCATTTACAAACCTTTATAGAGTTAAACAGACCTAGAAGTTTTAAATTTTTTTAGAAATTGATTAGATTAAATGAACAGCTTTCCATGGGAGGACCACTTCATCCTCCGTCAATCAGTGATATCTGGGAAATCTAAAGCCAACATCAAAATGCTGACACTAGTCAGAGGAACTCAGCATTTACTGCTGCAGATTGACTCCCTCTAGAGTCCCACAAGCCAGATTAGAAAGGGACACCTATCTTCTGAGACTCAGAGCTTTGTATTTGGTCAGTGCTCTGATTTCTCCAAAGGTCTCCTCAGGACTCAGATTCCACTCACCACTCACTCTACCCCCTTCTTCTACACTACATACTGCTTAACACTCAGAATAGAAGAATAGACATTTTGAGGCTTCCTTACAACCTGGTCTTTTAGAGTAGTGGGCTTCAGAGTGGAGTGCACATGAGACACTCAAATCTCCTAATCACTATAACTAGAAAACACTAGAACTGAGGGCTAATTTAAAAAAAAAAAAAAGGAACATTAAATTTAGCTCTCCTAAAATTTAGTAATCCATACCTAATATAAGGTATCCTTATCCTATCTAATAAAAGACAAATAGGGTAATTAACTGTACCTCCGATACGCTTCCCATTGGCTAATCAGGGTGATATGCAAATTAACTGCCAACCAAGATGGCGGCCGGCAGCCACGCAGCTGAAGCGAACAGGAGGCTTGCTTGCTCCAGTGATGGAGGAAGCCAAGGTTCCCGGCCTGCTGCTGCCTGGCTCTGAGCCTGAAAGCAACAGCTCCAAAAGCAACTATGTTTCAATTATAGAAGCTAAACAAATTCCAGATACCTGCTTTCAGCCAGCCGAGGTCTCAGAGCTGGAGCTGCAACAGTGTTTCAATTATAGAAGCCAAACAAACCCAGATACCTGCTTTCAGCAGCCGAGGCCTCAAGTTGGAGCCGGGCCTCAGAGCTGGAGCCAGCTCTCAGCTCCAGTGACAGCCATAGAAGGTAAATAAATCCCAGAATAAAAAAAAAGAAAGAAAAAAAGGAGAGGTTGGAAGCTTCAGTAGCCCACCAGCCTGAAAACGGCCCTCAGCCCCTCACCCAGACTGGCCAGGCACCCCAGTGGGGACCCCCACCCTGAAG
The DNA here is from genome assembly GCF_000147115.1 of Myotis lucifugus. Taxonomy (NCBI): domain Eukaryota; kingdom Metazoa; phylum Chordata; class Mammalia; order Chiroptera; family Vespertilionidae; genus Myotis; species Myotis lucifugus. The sequence continues at coordinate 570,779 of NW_005871466.1, read as the reverse complement.
GGGGTGCAACCAGATGCAAACAGCCATCATTCCCTCATCCAGGCTGGCCAGGCACCCCAGCGGGACCCCCACCCTTATCCGGGACACCCTTCAGGGCAAACCAGCCAGCCCCCACCCGTGCACCAGGCCTCTAGCCTATATAGTAAAAGGGTAATATGCAAACTGACCCTAACAGCAGAAAAACTGGGAATCACTGGTCACTATGACACACACTGACCACCAGGGGGCAGACGTTCAATGCAGGAGCTGCCCCCCTGGTGGTCAGGGCGCTCTCACAGGGGGAGCTCTGCTCAGCCACAAGCCAGGCTGACGGCTGCCAGTACAGCAGTGGTGGTGGGAGCCTCTCCTGCCTCCTCAGCAGCGCTAAGGATGTCCGACTGCAGTTTAGGCCTGCTCCCCGCTGGCAAGTGGACATCCCCCGAGGGCTGCCGGGCTGCCAGAGGGATTTCTGATTGCCAGCTTAGGCCCAATCCCCCGGGGAGCGGGCCTAAGCCAGCAAGTGGTCATCCCCCGAGGGGTCCCAGACTGCAAGAGGGCACAGGCCGGGCTGAGGGACACCCCCCGGGCTGAGGGACACCCCCCCCCCCACCGAGTGCACAAATTTTTGTGCACCAGGCCTCTAGTCTTATATAATAAAAGGCTAATATGCAAATCGACCAAATAGCAGAACAACCAGTTGCTATGATGTGCACTGACCACCAGGGAGCAGACACTCAACGCAGGAGCTGCCCCCTGGTGGTCAGTGCACTCCCACAGGGGGAGTGCTGCTCAGCCAGAATCTGGGCTCACGGCTGGCGAGCACAGCGGCAGTGGTGGGAGCCTCTCCCACCTCCACGCAACACTAAGGATGTCCAACTGCAAGAATTTCGTGCACCGGGCCTCTAGTACCTAATATAAGAACAGATGTACAGGGTGGGGAAAGTAGGTTTACAGTGGTTCATATGGAAAATAATAATAAATAAATAATTACACAAGAATAAACTGTTTCATGTATTTACAACTGTAAACCTACTTTTTCCCACCCCTGCATACAATTTATTCATAAATAAAAGTAAAAAGAATACAAATGTTGAAGTCACAGATTCAAATTCTTACTAATGGAGGCATGATTCAAACATAACATTGAGCCCGACCAGCGTGGTTCAGAGGTTGAGTGTCGACCTATGAACCAGGAGGTCACGGTTCATTTCCCAGTCAGGGCACATGCCCAGGTTGCAGGCTCGATCCCCAGTATGGGGTGTGCAGGAGGCAGCCGATCAATGATTCTCTCTCATAATTGATGTTTCTTTCTCTCTTTCTCTCCCTCTCTCCCTCTCCCTTCGTCTCTGAAATCAATAAAAATATACTTTTTTAAAAAACACATAAGATTGAAGACAACTGCATTAGAGCCACAATTACATTGTTAATTTTGGTTAAATACCCCATAAGAACTCTGACAAACAGTATATTGTGTTCTTATTAACACTGAACACTTTACAAATAGGCCAAGCCAATTCCCGCCTCTGTGCCACGTATTCTTAAGTTGTTCCTTCTGTCCATACATCCACTAACAGACAACTCCTACCCTTCTCGGCAAATATCCATTCATCTTACCAAAAGTCTTTACAGAGCTGCACGGCGACAGGTAGATAGTAACCACTCTATAAATCTAAGGCTATGAGTTTGTAAGTCAAATTATAATACAGGCCTACTAGAAGGAAAAATTTAGGTACCTTTCTCTTGCTCTAAGACAACTACACTAAGAATAAAACTATCCTATTTATTATTATACCCCCCTCTGCATCTTTTGGAAAACCCTCATGCAGATGAATTTTGAACAGAAGGAATACATTGTATATACAGTGCACGCTAAAACCGATTTTCCTCCTAAATCTACACTTAAATCTTCCCCCCAAAAGTATTCTGCACAAAAGGACATAGTGAATGTGTGTTTACTTGGAACCCTATAATCCTAGATACCCAACAACTACTTGAACAACGTTGTCGCTCTGTTCTCATATGACACAGACACTAAACCAGTGACTGGCTTGGAGAATCTCCTGTTTTTACACACACAACTGGGAACGTAGAAATTACTCTAATATCCTACCAAAAGTATATCAAAATGAATACTTTGAAGAAAGAGAACTAAATAGGTATTTACTTGCCTCCACTGAATTCTCTCTTGGCTATGCCTTGATAAGTCACCATGTAGGAAGTGTCCGTGTGTGCCACCTATCCGTGCCCATGCACTCTATCTCCATCATAACCAGCACCTGGAAAGGGCTCAGAGCACCCCCAAAACTGTGGAAATGATCCAAACTCATACACTCACAATTGCTTCTTCAACAATGAAGTCTGGTGTTAGAGGAGAGAGAACAGCTTTTTAAAAGATACCTTCCATAATATCTCACAGCTGCTTCACAATGACCCTACTTCCCAACTTGTAACTCACCCAGTTATCAGTCATCAACCTTTAGTCCAAGGTAAAATGAAAGGCTATGGAACTGTCATCGTTTCCCCTTACGTGGCTTAAAGGCACTGAGCTTAGCATTCAGCATGCATTATCTTCTTAAAAGCTCAGGGTTTAATTAACTTGCGAAAAGTCACATCAGAATCACCAAATTGCACAACTCCAGGAAGTGGTACCTACATTGTATTTTTGGCAAATGCTGCCCTAGCACAGCATGAATGGTGCTGTGCAGTGAAGTGGTCTGGGTCAGACAGCTAGTAAGCCATGACGCTGAAGCCCAAACACTCTGCTGTGTCTAGTAAGAGAGAACAGACTCCCAACCTTAAAGCCACGCTGCCCCCATCGTGAAAGTGAAGCTTGAACAATTAATCACACAATAAAACAAAAATCTCTCGTTATATAATAACACAGTTACAGGCCTTGCGGGCGAAGGAAGAAAGGAAAGGAGGGAAGGAAGTAAGGTCAACAGATAATGACTATGGAAGACAGAAGCAAGACATACACATCTTCGGTGCAAGGAAGCAATAACAACTGAGTGATCTAAGGGGAACAGAGGAATTGGGGCAGAGGAGTTGGTTCCCCCCAGCCCCACCCCACTGCTGCCCTTACAAGACCATAAGCATAGTTTTCTAAAGAATGACTAGCCAGCATTCAGGTTAAAATGACACTTGCACCCAGAGTAGGAAAAACTATAAATTATGCATGGGACTCTGCATTCACCTGCTCCTACTTGTAGCTTCGAAAGGATTCATTTATTTCAAAATTTAAAAACTGATCTCAGAGTAAAAAACCTCATTAAAATATATGGCTTAGAAATATTTAGAATCTATTATAACAAGAGCTTATTTTCTTAAGATGCAAAAAAGATTTACAAATCACTTTAAAGGGAAGTAGGGGGGTGACCAACCCAACAAAAGAGTGGACAATGACATATATTACCCAACCAACAGCCACCCCACCTCACAACCTGATCTTGCTGTCAGGGGCCACCTCTCCCATTATAAGGCCTAAGAGGAACAGATGTTTGCTTTCTGGCCTAACTAGCACCTACCACATGACATGAGCACGTGACCAGTCATAGCCAATAGGACCCGAGGACAAACCTGCTGCGGCTTCCAGGAAAGGTTTTTGTTCTGTGAACAAATGCACTTCGCCTCCACTGGCTGTTGTCACGTGGACTCCTGGAACTGTGACCTATAGCTCCTCTGTGTTCTACATCCCACAAATTCTTTCAGCTCCACCTTCAAAACATGCAGAACTGCTTTGACTCCTTTTTCCAAATCATCTCTTCCCTGCCTGCTTGCAATATTCTCCCAACCACCACGCCTGCTCCGCCTTTATCCTCTTCATTCAAGTCTCAACACAGCAGCCAGCATGAACCTTTGAGAGCCTTCATCAGATAAGGTCAGTCCTTTGCTCAAAGGCCCTCAAAGAGATCTCATCTCCCCAGGAAAAAGCGCTCCCAATGGCGTAAGAGGCCCTGCTCTTCCGCGGCCCACACTCAGCTCCGCCACACTGGCGCTCCTCTGCCAGGTTGGAACACACACTCCTGCCCCAGGGCCTGCACACTCACTACCCCTCTGTCTGAAATGCTCTTCCCCCACACATCTGCCCTTGCCCTCTGACCACCTTTAAGACGCGACTCAAATGTCACCTCAGTGAGGCCTTCCCCATCACCCCATTTAATATAGCCCAACGCAGCCTCACAGTCCCCTTCACTGCTTTATTTTCTCCGTGGAAATCCATTTCACCTACTTGTCTGTCTCCTCCCTCCCCCACCAAAAGTAAGCTCCCCGAGGGCAATACACTCAGCCTGTGGTCTGTTTTGCTCAGTGCTGCTGTTATTTCTCACGCCTAGAGACTACTGCCTGGGACACGATGGGTGCTGAATAATTATTTTAGTGAATTCATGGAGCAACCATCAACAGCATGCTAAAGATGAAAGACCAGGAGAAGAGGAGTATCTGGGTCCTCTGTAATTTCATTGAGCTATTGAATTACATCTGGACTTCTGATCACATGAGGTAAAATTCTACCCATCATCAGACATGGTAAATTAAGGTTTGTGTTATTTGAAGCCAAAAGGTACCTGATACAGGACATAGGCAGGTGGTTTGACAAAAAAAAAAAAAAAGAAGAAGAAGAAGAAGAAGAAGCTATTGGCAAGTATAGCCAATTTAACTCAATCATGAGGCATGTATATTAAAATAACCATGAAATAGTGTCACACAGAAAAAAATAAAAAAGCTTAACTGATGAATATCCCATTCGACATGACTAAAACACTAGCTGTATTTAGTTATTTTTTAAATTTTATACATAAACATATACCATTCATAAGAGTTGTTATTCCATCCCATGCATTGAGTGCTAGACAGGATGCTCATTCTTGGCCAATGATGTGAAAAGAACAGTTAACTCTAATGAAGAACTTACTGCACACCTGACCATGTGCTATCCATCCATTTTTACATGCATTATTTACTGCCCCAGCACACCCACAAAAGAGGTACTATTTTTAACTTATCCCATTTTAAAGTTGACCCAAATCAAGTAGCTACTAAGTGATGAGGTTACAATTTGAACCTAGTCACTTTTAACGACCAGACCCAACATCCTACCAGCCCGATCAGCCAAGAGGCAGAGCATTCTCCGGACTAAATGGGTCTGGAACACATTTACTCCACCAGTGGCCTGTTTTCTGCCATTTATTCTGTTTGGGTTTCAACCCAACAACTGACAAAAGATATTCAAGTGCCGAACTTACCAGAAAGAAACGCTCTGACAGAAAAAGAAGATAGAAATGAAAAGACAAAGATTTGTAGAAGTCCTTTGTCTCAGTTTTCTCAACTGAAAAAAATGGAGATAATAGTTATTTACTAGAAGGAAGAGGATAAAGGCTGAAGCAGGCACAGTATTTTTAGATTGTTATGAGGATTAAATAGATAAATATGGCACATGCAAGCACTGGGCTGGTGCCTGGCACACACTAAACAATCATGATTATCATACTTATGATGAAGGGCTTCATATATGTCACCAAAACTAGAAGGTCAGACCAACAACTATATGGCTAGTAGCTGAAAGAAACCACATACGTGTTATAACTTCAAGAATCCAAAAAAGAAAGGAGAACAAGTACTGGTATTCATTCTGTGAAGAATGTTAAGTGACCTAGTAAGAAAAAATTCTGTTAGAACCACCAGAAACGTATGTCCTGTCCCATCCTCTCCCCAACATCCATTGTGGGAAGAATGCCAGAGGAAAGACATGCTCTGTTCTGGGAGGCCAGGTCAGTTACCGCATTTCTGGAGAGCAGTTGGTCACTCACTATCAAAACTTGAACTGATGTGCTCTTTGATAAGAGAACTCTACATGGAGGAATTTAACTTCTATAGTGCCCACAAGTATACAAGGATGGTCACTACAACTAAATGACCACCAATAGGGAATGGTTAAATAAATTACGGTACCTCCATCTAGTTAAAAACCCGTTTCTCCACTAGGCTCTCATCTAAGCAAATGACACACTGTCCACCCAAGCTGCTAATACCATAAATCTGTAAAACCACTTTAATTATTCTTTTTCTCAGGCCCATCTCATCAAATCCTTTAGTAGATCTTATCCTAGTAACTTTTAAAACATGTATGAAACCTATCGCTCTTCTCCTTAGTCATAAGCCTACTCTAAGCATATCTGCCAAGATGATTTCAATAGCCCAACTGGTCACCCAGGCTAAAACCCTCCAGTGGCTTCCACTGCTTTGAGAATAAAATCCCTGTTCCCTACCATGGCACGAAGGCCCTGCTTACCTCTCAGACAGCATTTCCTAGGCTCTCCTCAGGGTCCAGTAAAACCAGCCTTCTATTTGGGGAGGCAGAAGTTCTCTTCAGTATGACACACTCATTCTAGTTTTAGAGCCTTCATAATGGACCATGCTCTTCCTAAACCAGTGATGGCGAACCTATGACACGCATGTCAGAGGTGACACGCGAACTCATTTTTTTGTTTGATTTTTCTTTGTTAAATGGCATTTAAATATATAAAATAAATATCAAAAATATAAATCTTTGTTTTACTATAGTTGCAAATATCAAAAAATTTCTATATGTGACACGGCACCAGAGTTAAGTTAGGCTTTTTCAAAATGCTGACACACCGAGCTCAAAAGGTTCGCCATCACTGTCCTAAACTGTCTAACTGCCTCGTTGTTCACGTTGATTAAATGTCGTCACTTCAGAGGGACTGCCTGACTCCCCTACCACATGCATCACTCTCAGAACCACTTACAGATACTGAAAATACCATTACCACTGTTTACTTTATAGCATGTCTCAATGTCTGAAATCCTATATAATAAAAGCCTAATACAGTAAGTGTCCGGTTGTCCATTTAACCAAAGCGTAATATGCTAATGATATGCTAAGGCCCCTCAACTGCTTGCTATGATGTGCACTGACCACCAGGGAGCAGATAGTCGACCGGTCAACCAGTCGCTATGACGTGCCAGACCCCAGCAGCAAGTCGTTAGCTTGCTGCTGGGGTCTGGCCAATCGGGACTGAGCAAGATGAGCTGGACATGCCCTAGAGACCTCCCACGGTCCCTCCCTGGCTGGCCAACCTCTCGCTTCCTTCCCCGGCCTTGATCGTGCACCAATGGGGTCCCTCAGCCTGTCCTGCGCGCTCTCGCAATCCGGGACCCCTTGGGGGATATCGAAGAGCCAGTTTCGGCCCCATCCCGCAGGCCAGGCCGAAGGACCCCACTGGTGCACGAATTCATGCACCAAGCCTCTAGTTAATTATAAGAAACGCATTTATTTTGTATCTCCCATCATTGATATATTGGTCCAGTGAAGGCAAGGGCTTAATCTCTCTTGTTTACCACTGAATGACTAGAATCTAGAATCAGGCATAAGCAAACACTTCAAATCAGCTGCATAAATATTAGACAGTTGTTGAAAAGGCTGTCTATATGCTAAAACAGAACAATGTCCAAGATAGACTGTTAAGTGACAAAAGCCAACCACAAAGCATTACAGTTGATCCTTGAATATGGGCTCAAACTACGGGGCTCCATTTAACCGCAAGTTTTTAATTGACCTGCATATTTCAAGGGTCAACAGTATTTTCATTCTGAGGTTGGGAATCTGCATGTGTGGAGAGACAACTGCAATTACACTCAGATTTTTTACTGTGAGGGGGGTCAGCACCCCTAACCTTCATGTTGTCTCGGGGGTCCAATGTATATACAAAATGATCCCATCTTTGTAAAAATTAATAGATGCACATCATGTACAGAGAAAGTATATGCATAGCAAAAGCCAAGAAGGCTATAAAATAGTTACAGTAATTAACTTTGAACAATGGGGCTGAAGAAGAGGGGAAGAGGACCTTTCACTTTTTAAGTTAGGTTCTCCTGAGCTATTTGAGTGTTTTTACCAGCACATATTACAGTCGTAACTTTTTTGTGATGCTTTCCTCATCCTCTACCTGCGAAAAGGCCCAACAATGTATAGTGGGTACTCTCTTTTTCAAACACCCAGAACACCTCAGACACAATGTAAAGTTTGTGATATATTTCTACCACCTGACCCATTTCGAAGCACTAGAGAAACAGATATCTGAATATTATTGTTATGGTCTAGTCCAGTTTAAGGGCTGACGGAGAATCTCTGGCTCAAACAGCAGACCAAAAATACATGTTTATCTCCCTTCAATAAAAGATTCTTTAAATGGTAGTAAAAAAAAAAAAGTTAATAAAAATTACTTAAAAAGTTAATAAAAATAAATTAAAATGGATATCTTTCTAAAGAAAAGAAACCATGGGCTAGGGAAAGGGAATTCGTGAACCTCGTGTAGGGTTGGCACTTTGAACACAAGGGACTCCTAAATGTCAGGATTCAAAAGAATAATCACCAGCTTCACCCTCAAGTCTGACAGTCATTAATTCCCACCAGGAGCTAATTCTTAAATCTGAAAAATAACCCAGATCAGATGTTTCATAAAAAGCCTACAATATAAACAAGACCAAAATAAACAACAAAAAGTACTCTACAGCAAACAGATAAAGGAGAGTATGATGACTTTAAAGAAAATTCTTAACACTCTCAAAGAGATTCAAGAAGGTTATGAGTCCCAGCCAGTGTGGCTCAGGTGGCTGAGCCTCATCCTATGCACCCAAGGGTCGCAGCTCGATTCCTGGTTGTGGGCTCCATCCCCAGCGTGGGGGTATGCAGGAGGCAGCCAATGGATGATGCTGTGCTCTCACATTGATGTTTCTCTTCTCTCTCCCTCTCCCTTCCTCTCTCTAAAAATCAATAAAATATTTTTTTAAAGAAGGTTATGAATCCATAGTCTTGGAAAAAAGAAAAAAACATGCTGGGAGTGGAAGGAGGAAAGAATTCTTAAAAATTTAAAATATGACTGCTAAAGTAAAATTATAGAACCTGAGAATAAAGTAGAGGAAATGGCCAGAATAGAACTAAAAGACAAAAGGAGGAAACAATCGAATTAAAAAATGGGCAGAAGACCTGAATAGAGATTTCTCCAAAGAGGACATATACATGGCCAAGAGACATATGAAAAAATGCTCAAAGTCACTGAGCATCAGAGAAATGCAAATTAAAATCACAATGAGCTATCACCTCACATCTGTTAGAATGGCTATCAATAAAAAAATCAAGTGCTGGCGAGGATGTGGAGAAAGGGGAACACAAGTTCACTGCTGGCTGGAATCAGATTGGTGCAGGAACTATGGAAAACAGTATGAAGTTTCCTCAAAAAATTAAAAATGGAACTTCCGTTTGACCCAGCGATCTCACTTCTGGAAATATATCCTAAAAACCCAAAACACCAATCAGAAAGAATAAATGTGCCCCTATGTTCATAGCGGCACTATTTACAATAGCTAAGAATTGGAAACAGCCCCAAGTGCCCATCAGTACATGATTGGACAAAAAGGCTGTAGGACATTTACACTATGGAATACTATGCAGCAGTAAAAAAGAGGGATCTCTTACCCTTTGGGACATCATGGAGGGACCTGGAAAACATTATACTAAGTGAAATAAGCCAATCTGAGAAAGACAAATACCACATGATCTTACTTATTTGTGGAATCTAATGGACAAAATGAACAGACCAACAAAATAGGACCTGAAAAATGGAGGCATGAAACAGCCTGACATACTTCGATGTGGGGTTGGAGGGATGAGAAGAGATAAACCAAAGAATTTATATACTTATTAGGGCCCCAGTGCACAAATTCGTGCACCTTGAAAGGAACTGTGGGCTGCGAGGCTGTGGTGGGCACAGGGGCGGGTCTCGGCCCATCCTCCATGCTCCCGCCTGACCCCTCCCGCCAGGGCTCCTGGTCCCCCTGTCTCCCAGCAACCCTGTTCCCGCCACCACCACCACTCCCATGCAGTGACTGCACCAGCCCCGCTCACACCTGCTGACAGTGCGGAGCGATTGGCACCGGCGCCAGCAGCAGGTGCAAACGGCAGCTGCTGCTCTGATTGCCCCTCAGTAGCAGGGGAGGTAGAGAAGCCCTGAGGGGCAATACGGGCCGCAGCCGCCGCCACACCCACTGACGGTGCCAAGCCATAGGGACCCATGCCAAGCGCCGGCATCAGGTACGAGCGGGGCTGGCGCTGACAGTGGGTGTAAGCAGCAGCTCTAGCACCAGCAGCAGGTGCGAGCAGGGCCGTTGCTGGCAGCAGGTGCGAGTGGCGGCTGCTGGCCCCGATCACCCCTCAGGAGCAAGGGGAGGTGGAGAAGCTCTGAGAGGCCATCGGGCCGGCAGCCACCGCTTGCACCCACTAACGGCGCCAAGCGATCGGGGCCGGTACCAGGTGCCGGCAGCAGGTGCAGGCAGTGGCTCTAGCACCAGCAGCGGGTACTAGCAGGGCCTATGCCGGCAGCTGGTGCAAGTGCTGGGTGGGACCGTGGTGCACGGGAGCAAAGAATTTTCAGTAACCACCACAGGCTCGCCCCAATGACAGCGACTGGCACCCCGCCTTGGTCTGGTGCCCCCACTCACCTGCTCCACCATCCCGCCACGGCCGATGCCCGCCATGTTCTGCACACACCCCGTTGGTCAGCACATGTCATAGCGACTGGTTGTTTGGTTGTTCGCCTGTTCCACCGTTCGCTCTATTTGCATATTACAGTTTTATATATATAGATATGCATAGCCCATGAACATGGGCAATAGGGTAGTAAAGACCTGGGGGGAGGGGGAGGAGCTAGGAGGAGGGAAGTACGGGGGGAAATGGGAGATATCTATAATACTATCAACAATTTAAAAATTTTTTCTTTTTAAAGACAAAAGGGGAGAGGAACTAACTCAGGAAGTCCAATAACCAACTAAAAAGAGTTATAGAAAGAAAGAAGATATAATTACAGCATTATAAGAGGATTTCCAAGAATTAAAAAACATGAGTCTTTAGTTTAGTAAGAACACATCTAGACAAAACACATCACCCACAAAGGAACAAGAATCACCCTGTATCAGACTTCTCCTCAACAATGGATGCTAGAAGACCTGGGAGCAATGACCTCAAAGCTCTGAGGGGAAATAATCTTCAACTTAGTTCGGCTTGAATAAAATAATACCAGTCAAGGTATCTCAAGGACTAATGAAAACACTCTCAGATATGCCAGGGTTCAAAACCTTATCTCCTACATATTCTTTCCTAAAAGCATGTGAGGGATGCACTGCATTACAGAAAAGACCCAGTCACAGCAGAACCAAAGCCCAGCACTGAGGGGAGTGACCTGGAACAGGCCTGGGCAACATCAGGTCCAGACTAGAGAAAGAGGAGCAGGAAGGCCTCTCCTCAGGGGGAAATACTAATGTGGTATGGAAAGCTGAGAACAGGAAGAAAAAAACAGTGAAAAGTAACGCAAGAGAAAAAGGTCATTACTGACTCAAGACCAGGAAACCATACAGGATAGGTAATGATATTCTTTGCCTCTGCTATGAACAATTATTTATATCATCAGAGTAATGTAGAAACTATTTGTTGATTTTCAACAATGAAAACCAAATCATAGGCAAAGAATAAGGGAGTATGGCACAGAGTATAAATGTTCTCAACCTGGACAATGCCCACGTGGAAATGACAGACACATAAGAGCATAAAGGGGAAAGGAGAGGTGAGAAAAAAAGGGGGAGGACGAATATTTTCCTACTTGGGAAATCAAGATACACAATCTATAGGAACGTGAAGCAAAGGTCTATTGTGTTACATAAACTACAAAGATAACAGAGAAACTAAAAGTGATAACATCTATTTGGGAAAGTGAATATAAGGGAGCCAAATCCTCATTTATCAGAGCATAAATCGATCTAAAATTGATAAATCCTAAAGTAAGCTTATTATTTCATCACAACAATACCACATGAAGAAACTATTTAAAAGTTTCCTTTAGAGAATGGCTGCAAGGAGTGAGGAAGGGTTGTTGGCCTTTATTATAAGCATTTCTGAGTTTGTGTTGTTTATTTGTTGTAAATGGTGGTGGTTTCTTTTCTGCAGGGAGAAGGCAGCTGACGGGGAATACTGTAACATTATGGTTTATGGTGTTTGTCATTTTGTTTAACAATATTCTACTCAAGAAACAAAAGCCTTTTTTAAAAAATGCCAAAAACAAACTGGGTTTACTCCTTCAAACTACAAATTACAGTGTGAGGAAGCGTCAGTATGAAGACATTTTTCTTTAGCATTCCGAGTGACATCAACACCCATTAAACATACTGATGCGGTTGTTCACTGGAAAAGTTTAGGTTCCCCTCAGTATTAAGAGCCAAGTGCCTATGGCAGCACAAGATGGACATATCACATATCACATTTCAGGCAAGTTACAGACCCACTCTGCCACTATCCATGAGATGTAACAAAAAGCTAAGCAATGTTAAAAAATAATTTACCAAATTCCTCTCAAATCAAAATACAGGAAGCTACTGTGTAATTTGACACTTCAGAAAATTACATTTTCTGTTGTCACTAAAATGAAGCCAAGAAAAAAATAGTTCGGTGTTGAATAAGGCATTGTGTAGTTTAGAAAGGACACAACTATATCACATTAATCTTTGTATGGGTCTAGACATGAAAAACATGTAAGCAAAGAAACTACATAAGTAGAACAATAATGATTATGTAACAAATGATTTTACATTAGGAGCAGCAACTGTTTATTTTGAAATATATGCTACTGACTAGTTAAATTCAAGTTTATCTTGTTAAGAATACAATGTTTCCAAATCAATGATCCTTACAGAAAATAAAACATGTATTTCAGTATTATTTAATCTTACTTTTAGAAAAGTAGCCAAGAAGGATTTCATGCCCTAGGTGAAAAAAAAAAAAATCTACTTATAAATTAGACACTGCTGCTTTGATACAAAATAAAAATTATTCTAGAAGAGATAGGTTACAATACTTAACATACAATACAAAGTTTTGTAAGAAAACAAGTGTAGCCCTAACCGGTTTGACTCAGTGGATAGAGCGTCGGCCTGCAGACTGAAGGGTCCCAGGTTCGATTCCGGTCAAGGGCATGTACCTTGGTTGCAGGCACATCCCCAGTAGGGGGTGTGCAGGAGGCAGCTGATCGATGTTTCTCTCTCACCAATGCTTCTAACTCTCTATCCCTCTCCCTTCCTCTCTGTAAAAAAAATCAATAAGTATTTTAAAAAAAAGAAAACAAGTGTAACATGCCACCTGAGGTTAAATATATAAATTTTACAAGTAATATATATCTAAGTATTAAATAGAACAGGTGTATAGGTAAACGTCTAAATATGAGTTTGTAAACATAATGAAGTTAACCCTATACTATCATAGTTTTATCTAACAAAAAGAGAATATATTTAATCCATCAAACTGTTTATCTTCTGCTGAAACACATCAGAAACATTATAATTATAAATTATAACATTACAATTTGGTTTTTTTAAATAATTTCTTCTGATTAAATTCTAGTAAATTACAGAAAGAGATAGGTCAAATGCTGGTTAAGGAACCAAATATTGTACTTCTCATTTCTTTTCCTTTTCTAATTATAACTGGGAATTAAACATACATGAAGAACTATTCTGAAAATCCTCAAACCTATAATGAAATATTTGAGCCAAAGTGTTTTTTCAGAGTTTTCAAATTATATAAACATTTCAGTGTGTTAAATTCATATTACCATTTAAATATTGTACAGAAGTATATATTCTTATATATACACAATTTATACAGAATTAGAATCAAAATGCTGAATTATTTTTGAATAGCTAATAAAACTACTTAAGAAACTAAGTGAAAAATCTTGAGAACTAAAGGGGGAGGGGATAAAAATGCTACTTTATTCCCAATCCTCTTCTATCAAACAACTTCCAAATCCAGAATGTGAAACTTTCATGATTATTTATTTCCTTATTTCCAAACCTAGATTTAATTCAACAATAAATATACACATCTCAATATCCAGTGCCATATGACCATATCTGAAGCTTTCATCCAGCTAAGTACATAATAGAGAAATATAAGGCTTCTGTTGGCTCTGTTTATTTTTAATAGTAACAATCCAAGCCAAGTCACCCTCCGGAACCAGATGCAAAAATATGATCATCTGAAAAGAAACAACTTTTCCCTCTGGGTATTTGGGGTTCTGGCTCTTTTTTATTATCATTTTTCATTTCTGTATATAAACCATCTTATAAAAAACTGCTCCCACCACGCAGATCAGCCATATTCCCCACCAGTTCCAATGCCCCGGGAGGAGAATGCTCAGCTTCACCGCTCAGCCTCGGGCAGGCAGCTCAATTCACTAGGGCAGGCTGCGAGGCTGCCAGCCAGGTCCTGCCAACCTGATCGCCCTGCAGCACCCACTGCACAGGACAAAACAAATGAGCATGAAGGGTCTTTCTTGCAAGCTCTCCCACGGTTCTGAGACTATCCCGCCACACACACCCACTACCAAAAACACACACAGAACTCCCAGGAGCCTACAAGACAGAGGAGGGGGAAGGAAGGTGGAGGAAAAGAGGAAGACCAGAGAAAGTAGATCCCAGTGTAGCAGTTGCTTCAAAAAGGTGGGATGGATTTTCCAAAGTCCAGAACGGGAACCTTGCTACAGACAGCCAGCGGAGGAAGCCCCCAATGTTAACTCTTTGTTAACTCTGTGCTAACCATTTCCAGGAACTTTTCCCTTCTACTGCTTAATTTCAAATAATCCAACAAGTCCATTTTATTTTTTTATATTACTTAATGAAATTCTGTTGGGAGCCGAGAATATAAAGGTTAGATAAAACAAAAGGATACAACACATTGCGCATTATTTTGCGTCACATGGTTAAAATCTTTATGTTAACCCTTTTTATCCTTCCTAATCTCTCTCTAGTGAGGAAGTCAAAACCGAAATACTAACCACCACCTAACATGGTCTTCAACGGCTACCAACAATGCCCTACTCAAGTCTCACTCTTTCAAACCAGAGCCTGTCTTTTCCATTTAACAAGGATATTTTTCCATGAAAAACTCTACTTACGGTGCTGCAATCACTTTTGCCAAATTTCTCTTTCTCCTTTTACTTACATATGTTTATCATGGCTTTTTTCAAAATAAAGTTTTTTTTTAACCACCTTTTCCAAACCTCTAAACAAGCATCTATAATTATGGAGAATTGTCCTTCTGCTCAATAAACAAATAATTCTACTTTCCCTCCACAAACTTCCTAATACTCTATGAAGCTGGCCAAATGTTTTCAACTCCTGGCACTGAACAAATAAAATTTAAAAAACCATTATGTAACTGAAGCCTACTTCTGTTGTTCTAATAACCTAACTTAAATGGTGATTTAACAGTAGTCTGGGTTGTCAAAGAATCCCTATTTTTAAATAAACAAATATTTGGAAGAGGTTCAAAGTGAGGGGTGGGGCCACAGGGGCAGAGCCCCATAAATGGAAGTCAAGTTCATGACGGTTTCCACAGAGGCCTCATCAAGAAATTGCCTTTTTCATATCTCGTATCCTGCAAAATCTTACCAACTCATAACCTTGATTACAGATCATCCTCTTCTAGGCGACATTCTCCAAACTACAATGTTATAGTAATACCACCGAAATTCAGAATAAGTTAAAGGAATTAGGTTTAAGACATAACCAAGAAAGCTGCCCTTGTATAAAGATGCTGACTGCATGACTGATGCTTATGGGCAGATGGTCAGACAAGGGAAATACTCAGGGTTTGGGGGCAGAAGAAAACAACTGAAAAATAGAAGTTTATTCTTTTAGTTAAATAAAGTTAAACAATGTCCTTCCAAAGAATATTTTAGAGACACAATGCAAAACAGTTCCTAGTTTTCATTTTCACTGTAATTAGTTTCAAATATGAATAAAATTCTACCTATTTCAATCCCAAGATTTTTATTCTAATTTAATTAAATTTACAAAAATCTTTTAGAAAGTATATGTAAAACACAAAGATTTGCCAATGGTGAAAACTACTCAACAAAATTTAATAAAAATATTGTATTTGGAGAAATCATTTCTATTATCATCAATTCCTAGACTCCCTTTAATCACTTTGGGTTTTGTGCCCTTCCACCACAGGACAAACTAAGCTGTGGCACAATGGTTTATTCTGTATGACAGGACTCTGTCCGCAGCAGGAAGATTAATTAATCGAGCACAACTGGCTTTAATTAACTTATCGCATCCCCTCACCCACTCCATGGTTCCCCTCACTTTCCCCACAACTTCCCCTAAAATCCCAAACATCACTACAAAACAGGCAACAGACACCAATGGCACAGTGCAGGCAAGAACTCTGTAGAACACAAGAGAGGGTGCAGATGATGTTGTGGAATTGTGCACCTGAAACGTATGTAATTTTGTTCATCAGTGTCACCCCATGTGGAAGCACGAGCTGCTCTTTAGCGGCTGCCAATATAAACATGAAGGGAGAAAAAGCAGGAAGAGTTTTAAAAACTTAGACATGACAATCAATAAAGATACAGAACTCCTCTGCATTGGTGTAACAGGTGTATCTGTGACTCTCAAAACATTTTACCGTTTCTCATTAAGGCTCTGAACTAACTTCTCAATATTTTCACTAACACCGAGGCTCTCCCCTATATCATACACCTTTAAATGGAGTCAACTTTTTAATTATATATGTAAAGATTAAAATATATATACATATATATTTTTCACTAATAAAAGAGAAGATTCATGACTATCCTAAATTATTTTTTTAAAAAAACCACACACTCACACAGGAGCAATACCTGTGTTGATTAAAACCTAAAGACATTTTTACCTCCTAGTATTGTGCCCTACTAATGAGATAAAGAATGGAATTGAACAAAAAATGACATTAAAAATCAAATATTTGCCCAGCCGGTGTGGTTCAGTGGTTGAGCATTGACCCATGAACCAGGAGTTCACGGTTCCATTCCAGTCAAAGCACATGCCCGGGTTGTAGGCTCAATCCCAGTAGAGGATGTGCAGAAGGCAGCCAATCAATGATTCTCTAACACTGAAGTTTCTATCTTGCTCTCCCTCTCCTTTTTTCTCTGTAATCAATAAAAATGTATTTAAAAAAAAAAAAGAAAAAGAACTTAAAAAATCAAATGTTTTGACGTTACATATAGTCAGTCCTGCCAAAACCGGTTTGGCTCGGTGGATAGAGCGTCGGCCTGCAGACTGAAAGGTCCCAGGTTCGATTCCGGTCAAGGGCATGTACCTGGGTTGTGGGCACATCCCCAGTGGGAGATGTGCAGGAGGCAGCTGATCGATGTTTCTCTCTCATCAATGTTTCTAACTCTCTATCTCTCTCCCTTCCTCTCTGTAAAAAATCAATAAAATAAAAAAATAAAAATAAAATAAAATAGTCAGTCCTAATGTCCTATCCTAATCTATATATATAAAAGGCTAATATGCTAAGTGTCCCTCCAAACGTCCAACCGGTCGCTATGATGCACGCTGACCACCAGGGGACAGATGCTCAATGCAGGAGCTGCTGTGATGCGCACTAGCCATTTACAAAGAAACAGCACCTCGGACCTGGTGCCAACAAAGCAACACACGGCTTCCCCCAAGTGGGACACAGGCCTTGCCACCACCCCAGAGTGAAAGCCCACCAAATTGCAGCCAACACTGCTGAGATCCGATGGTGCAAAATGCAGCCCACAGTCCAGCCCAGTCTGGAATCAGTCACTGTAGGCACCAGGTAATGACATCATGTAGCAATGCCCGGCTGCCCGGCTTCCTCTCCCTAGCGACTAGCCTCCTTGAAATTTCTTCAGCCCAGGAACACAACTTGCTTTACAACCAGCTGCAAACATTTTACACATTAACCAAATGTCTGTGAAGCGTTTTCCCGTGCCTCATCTCATTTGATCCTCACAGAAGTCCTGGAGTTGGTAGATAGGAGACTTGGTAGAATCCTTTTTTTTTTTTTTCATTATCCAGAAAAAGGAGATTTAGAAAGTTTAGAAACTTGACCCGACTGAAAATAAGTAAGAAATGGACCTTGAAAATGACTTCAGGTTTTCTCACTGCGCAGAATATAGTCAAACACTGCTGCAGTTAAATATTTTACCCTTTATTCTCCCTGCATGATCTACAATAATAGTCTGCTTCATGTTGATATTTACTGCTGTGTTGCTGACAATTACCTGAAAGAGAAGTTGGGGTGCTTCACTGGGCTGGAAAAGTTTAGCTAAATCAGAAAGCAGGTCTAATTAAGCAAGTTTATCCTATATATATATATATATATATATATGATATATATATATATATATATATATATATATATATATATATATATATATATCTAATTTGACTCGCACATGCGCCATACATATTAAGCTCTTGCTGGCGCCAATTGCACGCATGTGTTTCGATCTGTTATTGTCGATCGTGAATTTGGTTGACACTTCTATTATAGAGAAAGGGCGAATAGCGATATTAAAATATTTCTTCTAATTAATTTTCTTTCAATGTACATAAATCCATGTACCAGGCCACTAGTGTCATATAAAAAGTTTAAGTAATATGAAAAACAGTAAGAATGTCCTCTGGCTAATAAACTACAAATAAAACATAAATTTTTAGAAATTCACAAGAAATACAAGTAGTAAAATTGAAGAGTCTTCAATAATCCTACTAATCAAGTAAAAATTTTAAACTGAAGTGGTTTTCAGTGATTAAACTATAAATATAAAGGGTTTCTTTAAAATTTTTAATTGATTTTTTTTTAGAGAGAGTGGGGGGAGAAGGGCAGAGGGAGATAAGTAGAATGGGAGGAGGAGGGAGAGGGAGAGGGAGAGAGATTGATTTGTTGTCCCATGTATTCATGCATTCACTGGTTGATTCTTTTTTTAATATATTTTTATTGATTTCAGAGAGGAAGGGAGAGGAGAGGCAGAAAAACATCAATGATGAGAATCATTGATCTGATGCCTCCTGCACGCCCCCCACCGGGATCAAGCCGGCAACCCGGGCACTGGAATCAAACCCGGGACCCTTTAGTCTGCAGGCCAACACTCTATCCACTGAGCCAAATTGACTAGGGCTCATTGGTTGATTCTTTTATGTGCCCTGACTTGGGATCGAACCTGCAACCCTGGCACATGGGGACAACACTCCAACCAACTGAGCTACCAGGCCAGGGCATAAAGGTTTTGTTTTAATATACCATGCATGACAAAGATTCAATGAAACTTGTCCTAACACATATTCCTGTTGACATTATAATTTGATACACCCCTTTGATGAAGCATTTAAATTTTTTTAATAAAAATAAGAGTTCATATTTAATAGGCACTGTTCTAAAGGCTTTCTGAACATGTGCCCTCTTTAATTCTCTCAGTAACCCTAACACAGGGATTTTATCATCAATCCCATTTTATTTTTTTAATATATGTTTATTGATTTCAGAGAGGAAAAGAGAGAAACATCAATGATAACAGAGAACCACTGATCAGCTGCCTCCTGCAAGCCCCACACTGGGGATTGAGCCCACAACATGGGCATGTGCCCTGACTGGGAATAAAACCGTGACCTCCTGGTTCATAGGTCGATGCTCAACCACTGGACCACACTGGCCAGGCTTCAACCCCTTTTTACAGGTGAGTAAACAAACGGAGAAATTAAACAGTTTATACAGAGTCCAACAACTAGAAAGTGATGGAGCCAAAATGTGAGGCCCAGCAATTAAACAGTAGAGCCCACTCCCCTCTCAATATGGATCGGGAATCATAACATTCTTTGTGTGTGTGTGTGTGTTAATCCTCACCTGAGGTTATTTTTCTAATGACTGTTAGAGAGAGTGGAAAGGAGAGGGAGAGACAAAGAGAGAGAAATATGGATGTGAGAGAGACAATCAATTGGGTAGGGACAATTCAGTCTGCAAGCGATGGTCTATCCCAGCCGTGGGCAAACTACGGCCCGCGGGCCGGATCCAGCCCGTTTGAAATGAATAAAACTAAAGAAAAAAAAAGACCGTACCCTTTTATGTAATGATGTTTACTTTGAATTTATATTAGTTCACACAAACACTCCATCCATGCTTTTGTTCCGGCCCTCCGGTCCAGTTTAAGAACCCATTGTGGCCCTCGAGTCAAAAAGTTTGCCCACCCCTGGTCTATCCACTGAGCAAAACTGGCTAGAGCAAATTGTTCTCTCTTTTAATCTAGTGATCCTGCCTATGGAAATCTGTCCTATAAAAATAATCCAAAATATGAATATGACTATCTACAAAAGTGTCTGCAAAGCATTTTACATGGTATAATCATAAGCAAAAAAAAAAAAATCGTATTACCAAGAAAAGTGGAGGAACAGGGGTGATGGAGGATGTTTATATTAGTTTACTCAATGGAAAATTAAACTCCTTTAAAAAGGTTATGTGTAATACTTTCAACAATAAAGAATTCAAATTTAAAAACCGTTATGAAGATTAACAACATGGAAATTTTCTTTTACACGTTAAGCAGGGAAGTAGCCTACAAAATCTAGAGTAATATACCATCATTAATACAATGAAAGCAAAATAGGCCTATGGAAAAAGAGATCAAAATAACAGTATCTATGTAAGAGTAGTATGATGGATTTCTTTTTCTCCATGTTCCACATTTTCTGTAATAAAAATACAATTTTAAAAATTTTCAGTCATTAAAATAACAGATTTATACAATTAGAAATCCACAGGTTATATGATGATAGCAGAAGAAATTCAGGCTCAACCTGAAAAAGGCAATGTTTTTTCACTCCTCACCAGAGGATATTTCTTCTATTGATTTTTTTAAATATATTTTTATTGATTTCAGAGAGGAAGGTAGAGGGAGAGAGAGAAACATCAATGATGAGAGAGAATCATTGATTGGCTGCCTCCTGCAGGCCCCACACTGGGGATTGAGCCTGCAACCCTGGCATGTGCCCTTGACCGGAATTGAACCCAGGACCATTCAGTCCGAATGACGCTCTACCCACAGAGCCAAACTGGCTAGGGCTCTTCTATTGGTTTTTAAAGAGAGTGAAAGAGAGGGAGAAGTGGGGAAGAGAGAGAGAGAGAGAGAAACATCGATTGGCTGCCTCCCACCGGGGATTGAATCTGCAACTAAGGCAATTGCCCTTGACTGGAAATCAAACCCAACCATTGAGCACCAGCCAGGCTTGATATGCCTTAATACGAAGAAGGATAATCTAGTTATATTTCAAAAATTTTAGAAAAGAATTATTTCATAATATAATCCTCATCGTGCTGATTTTAAACTAAACTAATTCTATTTCATCCAAAGCTCAAATTAATGCCAACCTATCACTATTATTCCAGAGACCTTGAAAGAAAAGACCTCTTAATAACACAGAAAGGTAACAGTTACCATGACCTGGATTAGGACTCAAAAATACTAGACTGGGCCCTAACCGGTTTGGCTCAGTGGTAGAGTGTTGGCCTGCGGACTAAAGGGTCCCGGGTTCGATTCCGATCAAGGGCATGTACCTTGGTTGCAGGCACAACGCCAGTAGGGAGTGTGCAGGAGGCAGCTAATTGATGTTTCTCTCTCATCGATGTTTCTAACTCTCTATCCCTCTTCTTTCCTCTCTGTAAAAAATCAATAAAATACTAGACTGGTTAAGTATCATGAGATATCATAAATAAACACATGATATGGAATTTTGGCAATAAAAACACTTTAAAATATTTTTTTAATGTGAAATTATCATTAAGTTGTTTACCCGGTATCATTTTCCAATGGCAACTATAACGAGGATCAAGAACCTCAGGGCCAAAAAAAAAAAAAAGAACCTCAGGGCAAAAAATAAATAAATAAGAACCTCCGGGCACTTGGCACCAACAGTATGCCACGGCAATGCCGGCACAGCCCAGCTACTTCTGGTGGAACAAGCCCTCCCTGCCCGGAAACAAGAGAAAGGGGTTTGAAAAGAAGGGTTAATTGGAGGAGTAAAGGGTCACTAACAAGGCTAATCAGAGAGCTGTATGGTAAAGACAAAGGAAAAATAAAAGCAGCGAAGTAAAGCCAGCAATAGAAAGGGAGAACAATTCCTGATATAATTACATGGGGTCGGGAAGGATTCCCTATCTTTATCACCCTTTTATTTTATTTTTTTTTATTTTTTATTGATTTTTCACAGAGAGGAAGGGAGAGAGATAGAGTTAGAAACTTCGATGAGAGAGAAACATCGATCAGCTGCCTCCTGCACATCTCCTACTGGGGATGTGCCCACAACCCAAGTACATGCCCTTGACCGGAATCGAACCTGGGACCTTTCAGTCCGCAGGCCGACGCTCTATCCACTGAGCCAAACCGGTTTTGGCTTTATCACCCTTTTAAAAAAAAAAAAAAAAACGCCCTGGCTGTGTGGCTCAGTTAACTGGAGGATTGGCCCATACATCAAAAGGTCCCCGGTTTGCCCTAACCGGTTTGGCTCAGTGGATAGAGCGTCGGCCTGCGGACTGAAAGGTCCTAGGTTCGATTCCGGTCAAGAGCATGTACCTTGGTTGCGGGCACATCCCCAGTAGAAGGTGTGCAGGAGGCAGCTGATCGATGTTTCTCTCTCATGGATGTTTCTAACTCTCTGTAAAAAATCAATAAAATTTATTGAAAAAAAAAAAGTTTCACGTTTGATTCCTAGTCAGGGCACATATCTAAGTTGTGTGTTCGATTCCCAATTGGGGCGCATATGGGAGTAAACCAATCAATGTTTCTCTCCCACATCAAAGTTTCTCTCTCTCTCAAAAATAAAAAATAAAAAATAGCCGAACCGGTTTGGCTCAGTGGATAGAGCGTTGGCCTGCGGACTGAAGGGTCCCAGGTTCGATTCGGGTCAAGGGCATGTACCTTGGTTGCGGGCACATCCCCACTGGGGGGCGTGCAGGAAGCAGCTGATCGATCTCTTTCATGGATGTTTCTAACTCTCTATCCCTCTCCCTTCTTCTCTGTAAAAAATCAATAAAATATATTTTTTTAAAAAAATAAATAAAAAATAAAAAATCAATAAAAGCATAGCCTCAGGTAAGGATTAAAAAAAAGAATGTAAACATAAGGATATCAAAAACTTTGCACTCTGTTTTGGGGGATACAATGTTGAGAAGCCATAGGCACTGTCTTCAAGACACAGGCAGCCTAATCTGTCCCTCGGCTGTGTCCTGGCTGAACTGCAAAAACCTTGAACCTCAGTTCTAGGTCTCAATATGGCAACAAGAGGTCTGTCACTCTACCTTCTTATTATTTATACTTGAAGTGCTAAAGTTTGTGCAAATTTACTTAATAAATTAGGGCACTTCACCGTTATCCCTCTAACAACTTCACTCATTTCAATATGCTTTCTTGGGTACAATCACAGTATACGCCAGTGATGGCGAACCTATGACACGCGTGTCAGAGGTGACACGCGAACTCATTTTTTTGGTTGATTTTTCTTTGTTAAATGGCATTTAAATATATAAAATAATAAGCATCAAAAATACAAGTCTTTGTTTTACTATGGTTGCAAATATCAAAAAGTTTCTATATGTGACACGGCACCAGAGTTAAGTTAGAGTTTTTCAAAATGCTGACACGCCGAGCTCAAAAGGTTCGCCATCACTGGTATACGCTCTGACATACACATAACCCACAAGCTACCAAAACCTGATCGTACTCCTAAGAGAGTAAGTGCCCTTCCTTGACATCAGCAGTCAGGTGACTTCCAACACTAATGCTGTGTTTACTTCCTAACCTGTTCCGTTCAAGGACTTAGCTTTGAGGGGAAACCTCCATCCCCTTCCACATCCAAGACCTTTGCCTTCAGAGAGCACTTTACTTTTTGAGGAAAAATCCTTATTCTGGGGGCTATGCACCCCTACAAAGCTTTTGTCTAAGCTCCAGGGGGTCACAGAACCCTCTCCTTTAAATTACACAAAATTTGCATAGCTACATTCCTGTCTGCATTCTTCTGTAGAAAGTAGGGATATATCCAAAGGGATCTATAACCCAAAAGGAGATTAAGAACGTCCCCCTCCCCAAGATTTCATCAAACCCACACTAGGATGATCTGACTCTGACAGTTAAACAGTTTTCCTCTCTTCATCCTCCTGCTGAATTCCTACATGTTTAAAGCTAATGAAATTAATAAAGTGTTTACTGTATGTCAGACACCATGCTAAGCAAGCACTTCACATACATGAATTTAATTATCACAACAACCATAAGAAGTAGACACTATTATTAACCCACTTGCAATTGAAGCAACTAAAGCACCAAGAAGGCATTTACTAAAAATCACATAGCTACTCTGCTTGAAAAGTGTAAAACTTCTCAGAATGAAATGTGGCTGCTTGTGTACACTTCTCATACTTCTCTTGGCTAATTGTCTTTCTGTTTAACCCCCGCCTGAGTCAGAGAGAAAATTAAGTGGTTTTGTTGTCAAAAACTCATCTCTGCTAGGCTGCCAACTTACAGATAGATCCTCGGTTCAAGAAAGACAGTAAGCACAGCTGGTGTGGCTCAGTGGTTGAGAACCAACACATGCACCAGGAGGTCATGGTTTGATTCCCAGTCAGGGTTGTGAGCTTCATCCCCGGGTGGGGGCTATGCGAGAAGCAGGAAATCAATGGTTCCCTCTCATTGATGTTTCTATCTCTCTTCCTTCCTCTCCCTAAAAATCAATAAAAACATCTTTTTAAAAAAGAGAGAGAAAGAAAGACCGTAAGTATCACAAATGTTGAAAGGGGAACATGAAAGACACCTGTCCCAGGATAAAACTTAGTTTGAGATTTTTAAAATAAGCAGTTCATCAGTTATGAGTTATAGATATAGAAAAGAGCTGAAGAACCTACAAAAAATACTAATACTAAAACTAAAGTAATACTAATACTAAGTAAATTTAGTAAGATAACAGAATATAAGACCAATAAATAAATCAATTATACCTCATGAGTTGAGCCCAATCTCTCTTACTGCAAAACCCCAATGTAGTAGTCCCCCCCCAAAATCAAGTCTGCCTTACCACCTTTAAAAGAAATCAATTGCACTTCTATATACTAGCAACAATTTATAAATGAAATTAAGAAAACAATTCCATTTACAACAGCATCAAAAAAATTAAATACTTAGGAATAAATTTAACAAAAAAGCACAAGGCATGTACACTGAAAATTATAAAATATTGCTGAGAGAAATTAAAGAATATCAAAATGAAGAGATACATGATTTCACAACTGGAAGAATAAGGTAATCCCTATCAAAAGTCCAATCTATTTTTTTTTGTAGACGTTGACAGGCTAACCATAAAATTTATATGGAAACTATAGGCAAAACAATTTTGGAAACGAACAAAACTGGGGAAATTACACTACCTGATTTCAAAACTTATAATAAATCTACAGTAATCACATTAGTGTAGTATTGGCATAAGGATAGACACACTGATCAAAAGAACAGAAGAGAATCCAGACATAAACCCACATTTACAATCAAGTGATTTTCAACAAAGGAGCCATAACAGTTCAATGAGGAAAGGGCAAGTCTTTTCAACAAATGGTGCTGAAACAACTGTATGTCCATATGCAAAATAAACTCAGACCTTACCTCACACCATCCCAAAAAATTAACTCAACATGTATGTAAGCATTAACCTTAATGTAAAACCTAACACTATAAAAGCTTAGAGAAGTAAACATAGATCTTTCTATCTTGGGTCAGGCAAAGAGCTCTTAGATATGAAACCAAAAGCACAATCCATAAGGGAAATAAAATAAGTTGGAGTTCATCACAATTAGAATCGTCAGCATTTCAAAAGATACTACTGAAAAATTAAAAGAATAAGCCACAGAGTGGGAACATGTAACTTATAAAGGACTTGTATCAAAAATATATAAAGAAGGCAAACTATGGAGATTTAAAAAAAAAAAAACAGTGGTTGCCAGGTGTTAAGGAGAAAGGAGGGATGAATAGTTGGAACACAAAGGATTTTTAGGGAAGTAAAGTACTCTGGATATCCTAAAAGTGGATACATGTCATTATACATTTGTCAAAATCCACAGCATGTACAACACCAAAAGTGAAATCTAACATCAAACTATGGACTCTGGGTGACAAGAATGTGTCACTGTAGGTTCATCAGTTATAACAAATGTACCACTCTGGTAGGGGATGTTGATAATGGGGGAAGCTATGCATGTGTGGGGGCAGAGGGTATATGGGAAATATAGGTACCTTCTCAGTTTTGCTGTAAACCTAAAATTGCTCTAAGAAAAAAAATCTAATATATACATACTAGAGGCCTGGTGCACGAATTTGTGCACGGGTGGGGTCCCTAGGCCTAGCAGGCGATCAGGGCTGATCAGGGCCGGTTCCCCGTCCCAGCCTGGGGCCCAAAGGCCCCAGTGGAGTCAGGAGAGAAAGCGACGGTTGCCAACTAGGTGCAGAAGGAACGGACGCCGGACACCGATGCCGACACCAACACCACTGGCCGACCACAGGAGGTTGGCTGTGGGAGCGCACTGACCATCAGGGGGCAGCTCCTGCATTGAGCGTCTGCCCCCTGGTGGTCAGTGCGCGTCATAGCGACTGGTCTTTCTGGTTATTCAGTCGTGACAGTCGCTTAGGCTTTTATATATATACTAGAGGCCCGGTGCACAAAAATTTGTGCACGGGGGGGGGGGAGGAGAGGGGGTCCCTCAGCCCGGCCTGTGCCCTCTCGCAGTCTGGGACCCCTCAGGAGATAACGACCTGCTGGCTTAGGCCTGCTCCTGGGTGCCAGAGGGCAGGCCCAATCCCTAGGTGCAGCCCCTGGTCGGGCTCAGAGCAGGGCCGATTGGGGGGTTGGGGCACCGCCCCGTCACACTCAAGGCAGGGTCAATAGGGAGGTTGCGGCGCCACCCCCTGTCACGCACAGAGCGGGGCCGATCAGGGGGTTGGGACGCTGCCCCCTGTCATACACAGAGCAGGGCCCATCAGGGGGGTTGGGGCTCCGTACCCTGTCACGCACAGAGCAGGGTCGATCAGGGGGTTGAGTAGCTCCCCCCTGTCACGCACAGAGCAGGGTGGATCAGGGGGTTGGGGCGCCGCCACTGTCACAACTCAGGGCAGGGCCGATGGGGAGGTTATGGCTCTACCCCGTCACACACAGAGCAGGGCCCTGTCACACACAGAGCAGGGCCGATCAGGGGGTTAGGGCCCCGCCCCCTGTCACACACAGAGCCACAGGGCGATCAGGAGGCTTGGTCGCTGCCCCGTCACGCTGATCCCGGTGCTGGGAGGCATATTACCCTTTTACTATATAGGATAGAGGCCTGGTGCACGGGCGGGGGCTGGCTGGTTTGCCCTGAAGGGTGTCCTGGATCAGGGTGGGGGTCCCCACTGGGGTGCCTGGCCAGTCTGGGTGAGGTGCTGAGGGCCGTTTTCAGGCTGGCGGGTGACTGAAGCTCCCAACCTGTCCTTTTTTTCTTTTCTTTTTTTATTCTGGGCCAGCTTTAGCTCTGAGGCTCGGCTCCAGCTATGAGACCTCCACTGCTGAAAGCAGGTTTCTGGCCTTTGTTTACCTTCTGTATTTGAAACAATGTTGCGATCTTGCTGGCTGAAGCCCGGCTGACTGAAAGGAGGTTTCTAGGGTTTTGTTTAGCTTCTATATTTGTTACAATGTTTCTTAGAGAGCAGCTGAGAGGCCAGCAAGGCAGGCGGAGAACCTGGCTTCCTCCGTCACTGGAGCAAGCAAGCCTCCCTGTTCGCATCAGCTGCCTGGCTGCCGGCCGCCATCTTGGCTGGCAGTTAATTTGCATATCTCCCTGATTAGCCAATGGGAAGGGTAGCGGATGTACGGCTAATTACCATGTTTCTCTTTTATTAGATAGGACTAGAGGCCCGTTGTAATAGGCCTTCCCTTCCCCTGGCTGCCGGCACCGGTTTTCCTCCAGCACCCAGGACCCAGGCCTTCACTCCGGCCTGAGCCTTCAGTCTTCGCTACTGCAGCCGGAGCCTTCAGTCTTTGCTCTGCCGCTTCAAGCCTATGTATGCAAATTAACCGCCATCTTTGTTGGGTTAATTTGCATGCTCTCCTGATTGGCTGGTGAGCGTAGCAGAGGGGCGGTCAATTTACATGTTTGTCTATTATTAGGTAAGATAGACACATACACAGAACTCTTATGACTCAAAAATAAGACACAACATCCGCCAAAACAGGATAAATTTAAGTTGATATTTAAACCAAGAAGATACAGAAATGATAAATAAGCAATTCAAAAGATGCTCACCAACATAAATAATTAGGAAAGTGCAAATTAAAATCACAATGGGATATCACTACACACCCCTAGAATGGCTAAAATCAAAGATGCATAATTCCAAGCATCAGCAAGGATGTGAACCTTCATACAATTTTAATAATGTAAAATGGCACAGGCACTTTGAAAGGTTTGGAAGTTCTCAAAAAGTTAAACATGCACTAACCATATAACCAAGCAATTTATATTCCTAGGTATCTACCCAGAGAAACGAAAACATTTGTCCAAGGACATGTAAGCAAATATGGTAGTAGCATTATTCACTGCAGACAAAACACTGGAAACAATCCAAATGTCCATCAATTGGCAAATTAATAAAGTGTGGTACATCCATACAATGGAGTACTAGTCATCAACATAAAGAAGCAAACTATTGGCCCTGCCAGATAACTCAGCTGATTAAAGCATCGTCCTGATGTACCAAAGTTGCAGATTCAATCCCTGGTCAGGGCACATTTGATGAACTAATGGTCCTAACAGGTTTGTCTCAGTAGACAGAGCATAGGCCCACAGACTGAAGGGTCCCAGGTTCAATTCCAGTCAAGGGCACATACCTCAGGTGCAGGCTCCACCAAGGGCCCTGGTCTGGGCCTCTGTGGGAGACACCAATGGATGTCTCTCTCTCACTTCCATGTTTCTCTCTAGCAGTTTCTCCCCATCCCTTCCACTATTTCTAAAAATCAATGAAAAAATAACCTCGCAATAGTTTTAATAACAATGAGAAATAAAAAAATAAGAGCAGTATTTCCGAATCCACTTTGTATAAATTTTTTTTAAAAAATGAACTGATGAATGTGTTAATAAGTAGAACAACAAATCAATGTTTCTCTCTCTCAAGTCTCTAATAATAAAAGCATAATATGCTAATTAGACTGGACGTCCTTCTGGATGACCTTCCAGACGAAGCTGGGGCTGTGAGGGCCAAGGTGGCCACCATGGTGGGCAGCGACCAAGGCAGAGGCAGCCGCCGCCGCAGTGGGGGGCCGAGCCCTTGCACGAATTTCATGCATCAGGCCTATAGTCAATAAATAAAAATAAAAATTTAAAGAAACTATTGATACATGCAACAACATGGATGGACCACAAGGACATTTTTCCAATCAGAGGTGTAACACTTGGTTGTTAGCTAATGGAACCTACCATAGGTATTTACCTTCTTTTATTGGCAAAAAAGACTATTGTCTCCCGATCCGGAAGTGTAATCTCAGATGTCAAACTTGCCTGTTGGCATTTCATTTTCTAACCCATAAATTGAAGACATTGGAATAGATGACTGTGAGGTTCTTCCTGGTTCTGGGGTTGAATAACTTGAAAATGAAAGCTAGGCAAGTATTATTTCTCGATTAAAAAAAAAACAAACAAAAAAAACACAGGCTAATCAGTTTGGGTTTTTATTCTGGTCCCTGTAACAAGACAAATGAGGTAGTCCACCAGTGTGACTCCGTGGTTGGGCATCACTCTATGAACCAAGAGGTCACAGTTGATTCTCAGTCAGGGCACAAACCCGATTCTTTCCGGCTCTATCCCCAGTGGGGAGCATGTGGGAGGCAACAGGTCAATGATTCTCTCTCATCATTGATGTTTCTATCTCCCTCTCCTTCTTCCTTCCTCTCTGAAATCAATTTTTTTTTTAAATGACAAATGGGGTATATGCCCCTACATACCATCTTCCCTCTTGTTGCCAAGGTTATTTTTCTAACCAAGAGACAATGTAACTATTTAAAATTTTCAATGACTCCCTACTGCCTACAGTAAAATTTTGAAATTCCCAACTTACTTTCCCTTCCTCATTTTCTCACATACAGGACTGCAATTTCTCTTATGTGCATGGGCATTTTTTTTTCTCAGCTTTACTGAGGTGTAACTGACAAAATTGTAAGATATTTAAAAGTGTACATCATGATGATTTGATATACATAAACGTTGTGGAAGGATTCCTCCCATCTAGTTAATTAATAAATTCATCACACCACATATTTATCTTCGGTTTTTTGTGAGAATATTTAAGTTCCAGTCTCTTAGCAAATTTCAATCATGTAACACAGTGTTATCAACTATACTAGTAATCACCATGTTATACATTAGATCCCCAGACCTTTTTCATCTTATAGCTCAAAGCTGGACTGGAGTTCTTTAAAAAGCAAAGACCAGAGTCAGACACACCTGGATTCAAATCCTGACACAATCACTTATCAACTAAGTGATCTTCCTGAAACTTAGCTCCTTCACCTGTAAAGCTGGACCTAATGATTCTACTGCATGTGACTGTTAAAAATATCAAATGAAGTAACACTGGTCAGCCCAGCTGTGCCTAGCCCATGATGGCCATGTACTAGTTCCTCGCTCACTCCCTTCCTTCAGTCAAGTTGATTTAATTCTTCAAGACTCAACTCAGATATTTCCTTTATTCAATCCCCATGCTTTAAGTTCTTCCTTCTCTAAGCTTCCTCAGTCCTTTGCAATATCTTCCACTGTAGGACTTGTCGTTTTGCATTATAATTTGCACAGTATAGTAAAAACTGAGAATAGGAATTGTGTCTTATTTTGGTTTCTCCAGTATATGGTGCATAAATGGTCAGTAACATCTTCTTGAGTGATTGGTAGAAAACAGGCAAAGTAGCCTTGACTGAAAATAAAATGCTTGAAGAACCAAATTTGAAATAAACAGACTTTAGGTCAACTATAATCTTACTAACTTTTCATAGACATTTTATTTTTTTTTAAATATATTTTATTGATTTTTTTACAGAGAGGAAGGGATAGAGACAGAGAGCCAGAAACATCGATGAGAGAGAAACATCGATCAGCTGCCTCCTGCACATCTCCCACTGGAAATGTGCCCGCAACCAAGGTACATGCCCTTGACCGGAATCGAACCTGGGACCCTTCAGTCCGCAGGCCGACGCTCTATCCACTGAGCCAAACCAGTTTTGGCTTCATAGACATTTTAATATTTGATTCCTTCCCTCCTTTCTTGTGAGTGGGGAGAGTGAAAAAAAACATGACTACAGTAGAGAAAGAATCAAGAGATCAAGCCCTATGCCTCCTATATTATTTCTACCTCTGGAAAACGTTTTGTGTGTTTAATAGCATTAAACACAGCCCTTAGTTATAACATTGTGTACAAGAGACAAACAGGTGGTCATACTCAATGACAGGTAACCAAACCTATTCCAAAGTCAAATGCGAATATTTGAACTAAAATAAGTTTTACCCTATATGATGTTTATTAGTGCTCTTCATCAAATATTTCCAGGATAGGATTTCACTTCCCTGCCTCCTTCGTTAGGTGCTCCCACTGGTATTCTTGGGCCAGTGATACACACACAGGACTGACACCGCCACATCCGGAGGGCCTTTAGGAGCTAGAGCACGTTCTACCCTGCTGTCTTCTTCCTCCCTTGACAAGTGTGGAAGGACAGAGAGACGGCTCCCTTAGCGAGGTGTAGATGTTGTACAGCTCCTAAACTGGCCCATCATAAAAGTGTAGTATGAATAAGAAACACACCCCTATTGATTGAAGCCACTAAGAACGGGGGCTCATTGTTTCCGCAGCATATTCTAGACATTCTGACATACACATAAAAGGAGTTCAGTATTTCTCTACATCATCATCATCTCCAGTTTGGAGAATGTTCTACACAAAGTTGGGAATCAGGCTTATTAGCAAACGTTTAAAATATGGAATACATTTTAGGATATTTTTTAATAGAAAAAGTCCAAAGGTTAGCAAAATAATAAAAAATTCTGAATAAAAAGATTTTTACAAGTAAAGTAACTGTACATAATAAAAGGCTAAGGTGTACATGGGGTAATATGTAAATGACAGCATGTTATCACTCCCGTATTTACCCAAAAACAAATACTTCTACTACTTCCTTACCCTGCTGAGGCCAAAAAATTAGGGACTCGGGTTCAATGGAGCATTGCAAGCAGTCACTATCATTGAATTGGGGCTGGCCCTCAATATAAAACCTATCTGCATCTCCAGTGTTTCATATCATCTATCTCACTAGGCCTGTGGAGATAAACCGGTTGCTCTGTTTCCTTACTCCACAAGGTAAAGACTATTGGCTACTTCTGCAATGTCCACTCCCACCCTTAGTAATAACACTCTAAATCTATTCTAGGCAGCAATGGACTAGGCTAAGGACTACATCCCCAGCCTCCTTTGCAGCTACATATGGTCATATGACATTCCAGGTAATTACACACAGGCTGAAGCCTATGGTATTTCTTAGAGAGTGTTTTAAAGAAACGGATTGTTTTGGGCCTTGGTCTACCCTTTTCTTTTCTTTTTCTTTAATGGGATGTGGATGCAATGACCAGGGCTCTAGTAGCCATCATGGAATCTGACAACAAAGGCCATATCCTAGAAATATCTGAGCAGTGAGATAAAATGAGCTAAGTCCCTGACACCTTTGCAGTGCCAAGGCCCCAAACACGCCCTAGGGCAGTGATGGCGAGCCTATGACATGCGTGTCAGAGGTGACACGTGAACTCATTTTTTTGGTTGATTTTTCTTTGTTAAATGGCATTTAAATATATAAAATAATAAATATCAAAAATATAAGTCTTTGTTTTACTATGGTTGCAAATATCAAAAAGTTTCTATATGTGACACGGCACCAGAGTTAAGTTAGGGTTTTTCAAAATGCTGACACGCCGAGCTCAAAAGGTGCGCTGTCACTGCCCTAGGGCTTACCCTCCAGACTGTGATATGAGAGAAATAAACACTCCTATTCAAATCACTATTATTTTGAGGTTTTTCTATCATGTAAAAATGAATCTAACCCAGGTCCAGAAATAGAACCAGGTATTCTGACACAGAATCTGTGATACTCACAATATATATGAGATTTCTGTATAAGTCAAAAAAGTAGTATCATACTTTTTTGAAGGTTGATATTCAGTTCTTTTATCTTTCCATTACATATTAGCTAATTATAGTCCAATCAACTGTGACAACTACATTTTAAAATACCACTTAAATTCCCCAATAATATAACTCCATCTCTATTTCAAAATGCCTTTAGTGAAATGAGGAGCAGAGGGTAGAGGACAGCATCATTGAACTATCTCAGTAAAAGAAGCCGAAAAATAATGATTTTTATCATACACATCTCAAATATATTTTTGTTCTCAGAGTCCCTTAATTCCCAAAATCATCTGCTTCCAATCTATACAGCTATATAACAAGCCACCATAAAAACTAACAGATGTAAACAACACAATTTTATTTATTCATAATTCTGCAATCTGGGCAAGGCTCGGCTGGCTGGCTCCTCAGCTGATCTTACTGGTGGTCACCTGACTTTGGGCAGAACTCAGCTGGGACATGGGGATAGCTGGGGCATCTCTGTTTCCTTACTCCACATGGATTCCCCAGCAGGGTAAGATCTAGTTTCTTGATGACTCGGGGCTTGCAAAAGTGGAAGTTCCAGCCTTCTTAAAACATGGCCCCAAACTTAGCACAGCGTCGTTTCTACTGCATTCTATTGGGTAAAGTGAGTCACAGAGCTAGCCAAGATACCGGACTCAATAGCATGAGTCCAGGAAGCTTGGCTCACTGGGAGTCACCCATGTAACAGACTACCTGCTCCCCTTTACTTATCTATAGGTTAACACCTTACGTATGACTTCTGGCATGCTGTCATCTCTCTAGGGCTCAGCTACCTATAAAATGAGGGGATAGACTAAATGTTCTCAGAATTTTCATCTAGTCTTTAAATTCTGTAATTCTTGAAGTACATTGTTACTTCATATGCAACTAGGTGCTTACTCCAAACAAAGGGTACATGATGTCATCAGGATCCCAAAGATCAGGAAATTAGTAAGTTTTTGCTAGGCTTCACTTAAGATGGAAGTAAGAACAAAACACACAGACTTCACTATGATCCTTCAACTATGTTGC
This sequence comes from Myotis lucifugus, assembly GCF_000147115.1. Lineage (NCBI taxonomy): Eukaryota > Metazoa > Chordata > Mammalia > Chiroptera > Vespertilionidae > Myotis > Myotis lucifugus. Next base: position 536,631 of record NW_005871466.1, on the reverse strand, counting down.
TTCTGATGTAAATGGATTGCATAAATGGATTAAAAGTGACCCAAGCATAAAAGACATTTAAAAAATCATTTTAAAACCACCTTACAGCCCAGCTGGCATGGCTCAGTGGTTGAGCGTCAACCTTTGAACCAGGAGGTCGAGGCTCAATTCCCGGTCAGGGCACATGCCCACGTTGCAGGCTCAATCCCCAGTGGGGGGCGTGCAGGAGGCAGCCCATCAGTGATTCTCTCTCATCAATGATGTTTCTATCTCTCTCTCCCTCTCTGAAATCAATAAAAATATATTGTTTTTTTTAAAAAAAAAAAAACCTACCTTATAGTAAGTCTCATTTAGAGAGACCTAATCGAAGATCACTATGAAAGCATTAAGTCTGGGTAGTGAAAATTTTTGAAATGATTCTGTAGTAACATTACATACATATAGCTTCTATAGAATTGCTGTGGTTGTTTTTCATGTTACTCATAATATGAAATATTCTATAGAAATTTCTGCTGACCTAGGTTTTTTTACCTTCTTTTTCTCTTTATTAAGGACAGCTGTACAGAAAGGAAATCTTTATTTACTCCTGAACTCCAATAACTAATACATTATTTTATGCCATGGCATTTTTAGAGAGTTTGGTATCTTATCACATGTCTGTCACTAACAGGTCCTATGATTCCAGGCAAATACTTGATTGATAATTGATGACAGTGGCAAAAACAGTAATAGCCAATGCATATAAAAGCACTCTTAATAGCACTTACTAGTAGTTTGTGCCAGACACTGTTCTGAATTCTGCACATACATAAATCCACAACCATCCAAAATTGGGTGTACTCGTATGCCCTTTGCAGATGGTAACAAAGGCACAAAGAGTCAAGTAACTTCCCAAAGTCAAACACAGTTAATAAGTGGTGGATCCAGGATTTGAATTCAGAACATCTTGGCTCAAGAATCGGTGATGTCCCCAGAACCTGGTTTTCTCGTTTGTAAAACAAGACTACAGTTTTAAATTACAGTTCACCTTTGAACAACATGGGTTTGAACTGCACGGGTCCACTTATACTGAATTTTTTTCAATAAATACTGTAAATGTATTTTCTCTCCTTTATGATTTTCTTAATAACATTTTTTGTCTAGTTTACTTTATTTTAAGAACACAGTGTATAATATATATAGCTCTCCGGATAGCTCAGTTGGTTAGAGAATTATCCTGATACACCAATGTTGTGGGTTTGATCCCTAGTCAGGGCACATATAGGAATCAACCAATGAGTGCAAATGCGTGCATAAATAAGTGGAACAACAAGTGGAACAACACACTGATGTTTCTCTCCCCCACCCCCCCGCTTCCTCTCTCTCTCTTAAATCAATGAATAGAGAATTTTAAATTACATAGATTTTTTACTGTGCAAGGGATCAGTGCCCAACCCCCACATTGTTCAAAAGTCAACTGTATTGGCTTTTTTTAAATTATATTTTTATTGATTTCAGAAAGGAAAGAAGGAGGGGGGAGAGAGATAGAAACATCAATGATGCAAGAAAATCAGTGATTGGCTGCCTCCTGCATGTCCCTACTGAGGATCCAGCCTGCAACCCAGGCATGTGTCTTGACCGGGAATTGAACCCTGACCTCCTGGTTCATAAGTCGATGCTCCACCACTGAGCCATGCCGGGCGAGCTATAGTGGCTGCTTAAAAATTGCATGGAGCCCTAGCTGGTTTGGCTCAGTGGATAGAGCATCAGCCTGCAGACTGAAGAGTCCCAGGTTTGATTCGTGAAAGGCACATACCTCAGTTGCAGGCTCCTCCCTGGTCGGAGCCCTGGTCAGGACTCAAGCGGGAGGCAACCAACCCATGTGTTTCTCTCACATTGGTATTTCTCTCTGTCTTTCCCTCTCTCTTTCACTCTCTAAAAATCAATGGAAAAATATCCTCAGGTGAGGATTTAAAAAAAAAGAATTCAGTGTAAGATATAAAAATGTTGAATCACTATGTTATACATCTAAAACTAATATAACCACTAAGATTATACTTATACTTGAATAAAGTATTTTTTTAAAAAGTTGCATCGATGTGCTTATGAAAGTATATACTCCCCAGAAGTATTCATGTTTATTATGTATCCTTCCAAATCATTTTCTATGCACAAAATATATAGTTTGGGTGCTTTTTACAAAAAATAGTTCTAAACTTACTGCTTTGCAACTCTTGGAAATTGTTTCCTCAGGTCAACAAATGTTATCATAGACTTGGGTACCTACAGGTCTACTCTACCCCTCTGTCCTGACGAAAACCACATGGCTGTCCACTGATGGGTATTTTGTTGTTGCCAATTCTTCTCTACTATTTTTCTACTTTTCTCTGCTGCCATGAGCATCTTTGTACATATGTGCATACTTGCCCATTTATACTGGGAATATATTCTGATTTCCTTTCTCATTTTTACAGACTTTCTGGGTCCCTTTTCCCCCATCTCCTAAGTGTAAGTATTTTAATCTTTTTACTATCTTCTACTCTCCATATTCTCAGATTTCAGATAAATCACATCTTTAATCGCCTATCCTAATCTAGTTCCTAAACTCCAACTCTACATGCCAGTACTCCCAGATATTTCCATCCTCTAGACATCTATGTCAGGAACTTCGAAATTCCTCCTCTACATTGATTGAAATCCCTCTTCCTTTCCAACCACACTATCAACAGTCTACCCTCTGCCCTGATTACCTCACACTGTGACTACTGCAAGAGCCTATTCTCTCTGCCTCCAGGTAAGTCCTCTCCTCATATTAACATCAGGGTGGTTTCCCTAAAATAGCTATCATCAAATCACCAAGTATTAGATACCTTCATTCAATAAAGTAATGAATACAACGTAATTTAATAGCACTCTGTCCTTAGGAAGACTGCAAATATCTGCTTTCAAAGCATTAATTTACAAAATAAAATAAGCTGGGACAGAAAGCAGTGGTTGAAGACCTGCAGCCCACCCACAGGCCACAGATTAAACCTAGCCCACAAGGTGTAGTCCCAAATAGTGCTGTGGATCTTAATTAACTGAAAATACTTAAAAATCAAGAGATTTCACATAAAAACCAGAGTATTTGGGAGCAACGTCTCCCAGTCTCACAAGGCAACCATCAGCCAGAACTGTCTATGGGTTGCAGGTAGGCAAGTCCCATGGGCTCCTGGGACTCCCCAGGTTTTCATTCACCATTTTCCCCAAAGGCCTCAGTGTCAGCTGTCATTCAGGATCTTACAAGCCGCAAGCAACTCATTTAAATTACCTACCTGGTCCTTGTAAACAGTTTATAACTCCAGGACTATAAAGCACAAACTCATTAGCGTGGCATGCAAGGACATCACAGCCTGGCCCTAATCCCCATATTAAGCCTCTTGTTCTATTCACACTCTAAGAAAACACCTTTAACACTTTCCTCAGTCCTCAATAATCTTAATCACATTGCTACCCACCTCCAACACTCACTTTCTTCTCACTTACTAGGCTAAATCCTATTGATCCTTCAAGGTCCAATTCAAGTACTGCTTCCTCCAAATCTTTGCAGACCCCTCGTGGCCCCAGTGAACCTTCCTCCAGGTTGACTGTTCACATCCCAGCATATTACGTACATGCTCTGTGAATAACATGAATGAAACTTCTTAAACAATTTCAGCATTTGTGCATCATACCTAGTTACTGCTCCCACAAAAATTAACAGCAGAAGCAAAGTCAAATAATTTTCCTCTTTTACAGGAGGCTTTTTCTAGAAAAAGTACAAAAAAAAAAAAAAAAAGCTGTGTCATTCCTGCTTCTCTTATGTTCTTAAGTCCTTCAAATTCTGCAAATAGAGAAAATGACACTTCCAATTACTAATTCAAGATTGGTCTATAACAGTGATGGCGAACCTTTTGAGCTCGGCGTGTCAGCATTTTGAAAAACCCTAACTTAACTCTGGTGCCGTGTCACATATAGAAATTTTTTGATATTTGCAACCATAGTAAAACAAAGATTTATATTTTTGATATTTATTTATATATTTAAATGCCATTTAACAAAGAAAAATCAACCAAAAAAATGAGTTCGCATGTCACCTCTGACACGTGTGTCATAGGTTCGCCATCACTGGTCTACAATGTAGGTTCTACACTAACCACGAGCTTATGTTTATGTGCATGCAGGCCATCACAAGAAAATAAAGAAGACATCATCCCTACCTCACTCATTAACTTCTGCAATTTATACTGCCAAGAAGTTCTGAAAATAGCCACTTTAGCACAAACATGATAAAGAAAATTTTTTAAGAGAGAAGGAATTAACGTTTATTGACATGAAAAGATGGGCCAAAACAATAAAGAAAAAAAGGAACACACACACAGTGATCGGAAAGTTTATTCTATATCAGCTATGTTTAGTCCAAACATCTCAAAAATTAAAAATTCTAGCAAATCCTGTCAAGGGATCTCACATGTCCCCAACAGGAAAAGCATAGAGAGAGAGCATCCAAGGTTCTCTATAACTAAAACTGACAGTTTTCAGTTTGGAAGCCCCTCAGGCATAACAGTAAGTGGCTTAAGAACACAAGGCTGGCCCTGGCCGGCCTGGCTCAGTAGATAGAGCATCGGCCTGCGGATTGAGGGGTCCCAGGTTCGATTCCAGCCAAGGGCACATGCCTGGGTTTCGGGCTTGGTCCCCAGTGAGGGGCGTGCAGGAGGCAGCCGATCGATAATTCTCTCTCATCATTGATGTTTCTGTCTCTCTCTCCTTCTCCCTTCCTCTCTGAAATCAATAAAGAAATATATTTAAAAAAAAAAAAAAAAAAGAACACAAGGTTGGACAAGTACTATCTGCCCAGAGGAAATCTGATTGTGGCTGGGGAATAAGGTGCAGTTTTGCAAAAAGGTAGGGGAAAGGTAAGGGTGGAGCAGTGTGCCTTGTCACTGTGCAAACTGACTACAAATCCGGCATGGGAAACTGAGATAAAAGTTTACATAGTAATAACCACCAATATACTTACTAAAAACTCTATGTTTGACTAAAAACATTGTATTCTCACCCTAGCTGGTTTGGCTCAGTGGATAGAACGTCAGCCTGTGGACTGAAGAGTACTGGGTTCGATTCTAGTCAGGGGCACGTACCTCGGTTGCAGGCTCCTCCAGGGCCAGGGCTAGGGTCGGGGCTCGTGCAGGAGACAACCAATCGATGTGTTTCCCTCACATTGATATTTCTGTCTTTCCCTCTCTCCTCCACTCTCTCTAAAAATCAATGGAAAAATATCCTCCGGTGAGGATTCTAGAAAAACTCACATCATATTCTCAAAAACCAGAGGTGCCATGAATGAGCCAAATAGGAGCAGGGTCAGGTTAGACAACTACTGCCTAACAGATAAGAGAGAATGCCGTTCCTGGACCAGCTTTTTCAAATAAATTAAAACATTTCAGTGCCCATTAAGTTCCAGAGGTCAGTAATTACTGAAAATGTCCATTTATCTAATTTTTTTAAATAAAATAAAAAGAATTACTATCATAAAGACTACAAAGTTGTATTATCTCAAAGAGCATAAATAACAATACCTCTCAACTGTAAACTGTTGTTTTGTGAAACTGCATATATTATGGTGCAACAGAGTGGGTGTTTTTTTTTTTAATATATTTTTATTGATTTTCCACAGAGAAGAAAGGAGAGGGACAGAGAGCCAGAAACATCGATGAGAGAGATTGATCAGCTGCCTCCTGCACGCCCCGCAGTGGGGACGTGCCCGCAACCAAGGTACATGCCCTTGACCGGAATCGAACCCGGGACCCCTGAGTCCGCAGGCCGACGCTCTATCCACTGAGCCAAACCGGTTCGGCAGAGTGGGTTTTTTTAATGTGTTTTTATTGATTTTTAGAGAAAGAGGAAGGGAAGGGGATAGAGAAAAACATTAATGAGAAAGAAACTTCATCTACCAGCTGCCTCCTGCACGGCCCCTATTGGGGATCAAGCCTGCAACCCAGACATGTTCCCTGACTGGGGAATTGAACCAGATCCTGCACTGACGTTCCAACCACAGAGCCACACCAACCCGGCACAACAGAGTTTTTTTAATCACTTATTTCAAGTTCACAGCTACAGAAATGAGAAAACCTGTTGGGGGAGGGGCCTTACAGCACCTGCAGCCCAGCTATATTTTGCTGACCCCTTATATGACAGCATTAGTTGTGCCTAATTTTTCTGCAGCAAGAATCTTCCAGGTGGCCTTCTAATAGCAGTAATTGACCTATTGTAGGTACAGGGTGTAAAGAGTTTATGTAAAGAGGATCAAGGACAGTGCCCAGAAAGCCTATCCCCACCACCTGCTGCTTTTGTGCCACCCCAAGACCCATCACATCCCTAATGTCAACTTTGTTGACTTGGTAAGAAATATGGTAGAGCCCTAGCCAGTTTGGCTCAGTAGAGTGTCGCCCTGCAGACCAAAGGGTCCCGGGTTTGATTTTGGTCAAGGGCATGTACCTCGGTTGCAGGCTCCTCCCTGGCCCGGGCCCTGGTGGGGCTCATGCAGGAGGCAACCAGTTGATGTGTTTCTCTCACATCGATGTTTCTTTCTGTCTTTCCCTCTCTCTCCCACTATCCCTACAAATCAATGGAAAAATATCCTCGGGTGAGGGTTAACAACAAAGAAATATGGTAGAATGTTTTCTTGGCTTCCCTTATATATTCTAGGGAAGAGAAAGAAAAAAAAAAGCAAAACTTACAGAAGGGTTTCCTTAACATTAATAGAAAAGTAATCAGACGTCTAGAATGTGGTCTACTCTGTGGCAGGAACTTCTTCACCAATAGAAAGACCTGTACCTCTGATAAAGATTACTCCAAATAACCAAATAATTAGATAGCCCTTACTGTTAAGAAAAACTTTTATACAAATGTAAAGTTCACTGTTCCACTTGACTTTTGTACTACAGGAAATTCCTACTTATATACCTACTTTTCAAATTATAAGGTTAATAGCTTCAGTTCAAAATTCTTGATTTTAAGTAGTAAACATAATTTTAAAGTAATAATAATGTAAAACCAGTAACTATATAGCCTGTGTTTTTAATTTGATAAAACATTAAATTGTCTAATATTAAATAAGCCTGAGGCAATATCTATCAAAAAGTTATCTATTATAAAGTTGGATGTTTAATTTGTTTACCTAATTTTTAAAAATTCAAACTCAAAGAAAGTATAATTAGCAGTACTTTTTCTAATCCAAAGACAAATACACAAATCCATTGTTTAAAAATTGTCATGATGCCTGGGAGAGGGAAGGGGGGAGTGGAGGGGGCCAATGGGGGGGGAGGGGGACATTTGTAACACTTTCAACAATAAAGATAAAATTTTTAATGTGCCATAATGCATCCATCTTCTGCAGAAAACAACCCACTTAGTGACTATCTAAATAACACTGACAATTTAAAAACCTTTCTCTCCAGCGCATTTCACAAAGAATATTAATTTTCATTTCTTACATAATTAATTTGCAAATACTTTTAGCATTTACAAACCCAATTTACATTTGCTACATTATCAGTTTCACTTTCAGGGTCTTCAATATCCAATTAAACACAGGGTCTGTTCTGCAAATACATATCCTAATACTGTGTAGAACTACCCAACTGAAAACCCTTCTCTTTGCTTTCATTTCACTCATTGGTTTCCATTTATATGTTTCTTTAAAACAATTGGAGATTCCATTCTCTTCAAAAGGTACCTAATTTTAAAGAATTCACTACAAACTTTGGAACCATCAAAGTTACCACTAGACTTAATTTCCTATAAGGAATGCTGTACCCATTTTCAAATCTAAAAGAGAAAACTCTCTTGAGACAGAATTGTTCTAAATATTCTCCATGCTGTTAGATGGGTATATTCTGTAGAAATTAAAATAATAAAGTTGTAATACTCCAAATCAGCCTTCCTTCTGGTGTACTGGAAGTTGCACTAAAAGTGAGCTCATTTCCATCTCAGGGGAAGTGCGTGTGCCCGCACACACTTGCCATGTGTATGGGAGAGGGGCTTGACAACAGATAGGTGTACTCTTTCTAGAGTAAGAACTGAAAAACAAATATAAAACATATAATCCCAAATTAATGTTCAGAAAGAAGTGCTTTCCAAATAGCAAAAAGGGAAACAATCAAATTAAAACCCTAATATGACTTGATATGTGTTGCTTTAAAGGATACGAAAAGTAACAAAAAAGTTTAACGTTATTCAAAACTCTCTTCCTTCTCCAAATTTCAATTAATACAGGAATAATAATAGGATTTTATACCAGACATTACAATGCAAATGGCATACCAAACCCTAACTTTGTATCACAAAGAAGCTAATGCAATAATATGTACATCTTGTACTTGGTTCCCAGACGATCTGCCACAGCTCGGTAAGAGCTGGCAATAAAAATATGGAGGCAAGATGAAGGCCCTAAGTCGTTTTCATAGTCAAAGGAAAGCAGAGGGGGAAAAGCACTCCAGTCGAGGGCTTCCTGAGCTTCCCATGCCCTGCTCTGCTCTGCTCTGCCTCACTTAACCCTACTGTTTTAACTATGTATCAGCAAACGCAACAACATTACTAAATGAATTCGCCGGAACCACCACCAAAATAAGGGTGTCCATAAATGCGCAGCTGTCCTCCATCCCGTGCACCCTTCCACTGCCAACAGTTGGGTAAGCCATCGTGCAATGACATGAGTAAGCGCCGCACACCGCTCTGCAACTTCGGGGCCGTCACAGACCTTCCAGGGCGCCCGCAGGAGTCACCAGGGCGGCGCGACTCCCTGGCACCAAAACGGGCGTCTTAATTTCCAGGCAAAGTGGCCGCACAGCCGCCGCGAGCAATGGAGTGAGCAGTGCCGGTGCGCGCACGAAAGCCCACGAGGGCTGTCCCCGACCCTAGCACTTGCACGGAAGTTCGGCGGCGCTTCACCGGCGTCCCGAGAGCAGACGTGCTCGGCACCGCCGGCCCGCGTTTCCCAAACTTCCTGCACGCCCGGCCTCGCGGGGCGACCGCGCGGGAGCGGTGCGTTGGGCGCCGGGCGGTGTGGCTCAGGTGGGGGAGGGGAGGGAAAAGTCAAGGGACTTCCTAGTCGACCGAGTAGACGGTGAGAGGAGGAACGCGCAGGTTCGGGAGCAGGAAAGTTCAAGGCGACAAGAAAAGCCGCACTTGGACGCGTCCGACGCTCGTCCGCTCCCCTCCCGCCCCGCCGGGGACCACCTGGCCGCGGCGTT
>NW_005871466.1:505876-525929 GCF_000147115.1 Myotis lucifugus | reverse complement strand
GCGCCGCCGCCGCTGACCTCACTGCCCCTCCCCCGCCCCCGCTGCCTCCTCCTCTGACGCCGCGGCTCCGGCTCCGGCTCCGGCTCGGGAGAGCGCCAAGCTGCGGAGCCGAGGATCCGGGATCCGGGTCCGGGTGTGCGCGGCGGCCGCGGGGGGAGGAGGAGGCTGCTGCTGCGCGCGCCCGGAGCCGGACAGACTCCGCCGGCCCGGGCTGGGGTTCTCCTGTTGAAACGCGTGTCTGCGGAGGAGAAATGCGCTGCAGCTTCGCAATAATCCTATTCCGCCGATAGTTTTGCTATTACAACGTCATTTTAATAAAATGATCCAGAAAGGGCTGGTACAGCTGGCACACCAGAATAACGGAGGCATGTGGACTAAAATGCTGGGAGGTATAAGCCCATACAAACCCAGCAACTTGACTTGAATGTTCAGTGTGTTGTGATAGACAAAAAAAATACCAAGTACTTCTAAGCAACTCTTGTCATGAGTAACAATGGCCAAAGGAAAATGGGGTAGAATCAGAGATCTGAAATGTGCAGTCTCTGGAAGGAGGCTGGCTACAGATGTGGGATTCTGGGTTTCTTGTCTGAACAGGGAGGCAACTGGGCTATGTGATTTCCGTCCAGATTAGTACGGGAGTTGAAAACATCATTGATTTGAATTGCGGGGAAATATTAAGTCCTATCAAACCATCTGCAAAATAATTAGGATAAACTCATTTAATAAGCATATACTCTAGGCTGGACACACTGGGCACTTCCTATTATTTCTTTTCATCTTCACAACACAGTTTTAGTAGAGGGTAAAAATAATATGTGGTCTTTCCAGCTATGTTGTTCACCTTCCCTTCCTCCCAATAGCCAGAATATAAACTTTAAATTGTGTTTCCTAGTTGAGCAAAATACACAATTTGATTTCCAGAGTCTATTCTGACTAAAAGCATCATTTTTTGAAATGATGACTCTAATAAGATAGTCATTTGAATTCCTTCAGGGCTTATTCCCTACTGGCTTTTCCAAGTTGACTAAATTTACAACCAAGGGAATTTTGAGCTTGGGGAGAAGCTGGCTTGGTAAATGCAAACTATAAATTAAAAGTGTCTATTATGCATAGAAATACAACATATCTGTGACAAATGATAAATGTATGAAGTGGCATATTCAAAGTTTATTATTACTCACCCATTTTCATATTTTCTACACTTGACACTTTAAAGTTTGAAAAATTGGATTATTGATCCAAATGTTTACCTGGGTTCAATGCTGGAATTAGAACAGCCATTTTCAAATGTGCACAAAATTATGTATCTGGATAATTAAGTTCACTTCTTCAACACTTGGGGGAATTTAAGTGTCAGTGTGTGCAAACTGCAAGTCACTCCTGCTGGAGAGGCGTTTTAAAAGGAAACGACTAGGACCCTGGTCGGGTGTTCAGTGGTTAGAGCATCCTCCCAATAAGCCATGGCTTCGGCTTCCATCCCCAGTCAGGGCACATGCTGGAATCTACCAATGGATGCATAAATAAATGGAACAACCAATCAATGTTTCTCTCTCTCTCTCTCTCTCTCTCTCTCAAATCAATATATTTTTAAAAAAGGTATTGCCCAGCCAACATGGCTCAGTGGTTGAGCATTGACCTATGAACCAAGAGGTCACAGTTCGATTCCAGTCAGGGCACATGCCCAGGTTACAGGCTCAATCCCCAGTGAGGGATGTGCAGGAGCCAGTTGATCAATGATTCTCTCTCATCACTCATGTTTCTATTTTTCTCTCTGTCTCTCCCTTCCTCTCTGAAATCAATAAAAATATTTTTTAAAAATATTTAAAAGGTATATTTCAAGACCCTTAAAAAATAAATAAAAGGAAACTAAGGACTAAGGACAGAAAGTGGGCGGAACGAATGGAAGGGTAAAGTAGAGGTTTGTGCAGTGATGCTTCTGGAAAGATAGAAGACGGTGATGATGAGTAAGCCCAGCCTTCCATCTCTATTCCTTTGGATAGTGTGAGCAGACAAGTCGCTGGAATCTGTTTTAAAAAGGCTAGTAGGCTCGTCCCCATGGAGTTACCACAGGCAGAACAAATAAAATATAACTCAGGATGCAGATGAAGTATTCAAGAAATAATTGTTCAACAAAGCTTTTCAAAGGTTTTTCTATCTCCATTATCCAAATTACACAGCTGTGAGACCACAAATCCAGAAGGCAGGTAGCTGAGGTGCCCCAAAATTATAAAGTTAGAAAGGCACGAACATCTGGGGGGGGGGGGAATAAAAAAGGAATGTCTACTTTCTATCCAGTAAGCGTTAAATAGGCATTTTTCCCAATATGGTAGATATGTACTAACTGCAGTCATCTCAGGAGGTTGGATTATGGGAACTTTCACTTTCTATATTACATTTCTCTATAATAATGTAATCTTTCAAAGCACAGGTAGTATAATCTAAAATATATATTAAATATTTAAAATGTAGGTAGAGGGTTTTTTATCTGCAACGACAACAAAAAAAACCTCATGAACTGTAAGCAAATGAGATTCTCAGAGTCTAGCAAACAAGTGGTAGTGAATAAAAAGTCATAGTACAGTACCCATTCTTACTATTTGAAGGCCTATAAGTATCATTGACATGGTCTTTATTCAGAGTTGTCTTTATCACTTTTAGTGAATGTAAAATATATTTATCTCCTCACCAGAGGATATGGTTACTTTTTGGTGTGTTTTTTTTTTTAGAGACAGACAGACTTTGATGAGAGAAACATAGATTGGTTGCCTCCTGTACACACCCCCACCAGGGATCAAACCTGAACCCAAAACCTAGGTATGTGCCCTGACCAGGAATCAAACCAGCAATCTTTCCTTGCAAGGGATGACTCTCCAACCAACTGAGCCACACCAGCCAGGGCGAGAATGTAAAAATATTGATAAGATCTCCTATAGGTTCACTGATGATTATTCCTCTCTTTGTGTTTTCCCTCAAAGTCTTAAATTCCTCAGAGTTTTTTAGGAACCAAACTTTTACAGTTGGGGAAAGACCACTGAAAACTTAAATTCTAAATTATACCATTTTGTGTTCATATTTTTACTATCAAAGTTACACTTTAAAAAGCTGCATGAATGGCTATCATTGTTTTCTCCTTTATTTCTCAGAAAAAATGTTTTAAAAATAACTTCAATCACTTAAAATTCACTCATATTTAGTCTGTGGTGCATTTTTAGCTTTTAAAATTCATATTACTTTGCATAAGTTATTTCAGTAATGCAGACCGTGTACCAGTATGATAGAAAAGTTCAAGGGAAAAACTGAGAAGACACAACCAAAACAATCACCTTCAGAAATAATTTGTGGCCCTGACCCGTGTGGCCTAGTTGGTTGGAACATCTTCCCGTACGGGGTGTGTATGGGAGGCAACCATCAATGCCTCTCTCTCACATTGATGTTTCTCTATCTCTCCCCTTTCCTCTCTCTAAAATAAATTAAAAATAACAATAATAATATGTGTAGAAGAGTCTGGGGCATGAGTCAGCAGGCCTTCTGAGCACATTTTAGAAAGATAAGAATCTTGCCCTCTGGGGGTGAACACTCTAAGCCTGGCACTTCTTAACAAAATAAACAAAAGAGGGGCGAGCAGGCAACTGAAAAATAAACATGGAAAAACATGCAAATAGAAAGATTAAATATTGATATCCATTGTGTGCATGACCATAGGCGTTTGAGGGGAAGGGCAGGGATGGGACAAGTCAGCAGACAGTGTGTCTATTCACAAGAGGTGGCCTAGAAAACATTCTGCCAGCAAGTGTCATAAACTCCTAGAAATGCGCGCTCCCTCTCTCTCTCTCTCTCTCTCTCTCTCTCTCTCTCTCTCTCTCACACACACACACACACACACACACACACACACACTTTCTTAGGCTCCTCTCCTTTATTGACATGCAAGACCACCTTATAGATTCCTAGGGATGCTGCACCAAACAACCACAAACTGGGCAGCTTTTAACAGCAGAAGTTTACTCTCTTCCGGTTTTGGTACCTAGAAGTCCAAAATCAAGGTGTTGGCAGGGCTGGTTTCTTCCGGACACTCTGAGGGAGAATCTGTTCCATTTCTCCCTTCTGGCTTCTGGTGGCTGCCCACCGTCTGTGGCATTCTTGGCTCACAGGTACATCATCCCAATCTCGGCCTCCATCGCCACATGGCCATCTTGCATGTGTGTCTTCTGTTCTTGTAAGGATCCCAGTCATATTGGATTCAGGATCCACCCTAATCCAGTATAACCTCATCTTAATTCATTATATCTGCAACAGTCTTGTTTCTAAGTAAGGTCACATCTCAGGGTCTGGTAAGGATATAACTACCAAACAGCCTCCATTGATGCCTACCCATCTTAGTAGAGCAAAGTGTACACTGTCAGACAATTGTATGGAATGGGTTAACTGCATGCAAACTCTTCTTGGCACACAAAAAAATGTATTTACATTTATTTTACATCCAATCAATCTGAAGGTTAAATAAAATCAAAGTGAATTTAACAATGGCTGTGTCCACATAGTAAAAAGTAAAATCAAGATTTAGTAGTTCCTTGGCTGGTTTGATCTGTGTAAAGATAAGTAAAAAAAAAAAAAAATGAGTGTAGAATGTATAGTTTGAGGCCTGTTTTATGAGACTGGCCGTCCTTAAGGGTCAGAGACAGCGATCAAATGGTCACTTTCCCCTGTGCTGTGTACTCAAACAGGTGAGGATTTCACAGCAGAAAATGATACACTTGTCCAGTGGAAATGGAACTCACAGTCCATCGATCACCCTTCAGGATGAAATCTAAATTCCTTGACATGGCTCTCTGGAGCCCCTGCCACCCTCCAGTCAACTCCTTCTAGCCCAGCGGTTCTCAACCTGTGGGTCGAGACCCCTTTGGGGGTCGAACGACCCTTTCACAGGGGTCGCCTAAAACCATCGGAAAACACATATATAATTACATATTGTTTTTGTGATTAATCACTATGATTTAATTATGTTCAATTTGTAACAATGAAAATACATCCTGCATATCAGATATTTACATTATGATTCATAACAGTAGCAAAATTACAGTTATGAAGTAGCAACAAAATAATTTTATGGTTGGAGGTCACCACAACATGAGGAACTGTATTAAAGGGTTGCTGCATTAGGAAGGTTGAGAACCACTGTTCTAGCCCCTTCCCTTCCTCCTCACCATGAGCTGCAGCCTTCAGGACTACTTTTGGTGGACAACACCCTTTACCAGCTTGTCCCAATCCCCACTTCTTCTTTTTTTTTTCTTTCCTTCAGCTCACACTTCAGACTTCACTTCCATTCCAGACCACCGTTCTTCCAATGGGGATGGTTATGTGTTCCCCTCCCCCCATGTTTCTATAACACCTGAGCTTTACCTCATCAAGGCTCCCCCGGCCAGTAATGAGTTTGGATTAGCTGTCTGTAGCCCACTCTAAGCCCCGTGGAGACAGCCACAGCTGTCTGTCTTATTCACCTTTTATACATATTATTCAGCAGCAGCTCAATAAATAATTGTGGAATAAGTGAAAGAAATGGGAAAACATGCTTAAGAAAAAGATCTAAGACAATCTTTTACAGGAGTGTTTACTTTTTTTTTTTTTAAATATATATATTTTATTGATTTTTCACAGAGAGGAAGGGAGAGAGACAGAGAGTTAGAAACATCGATCAGCTGCCTCCTGCACATCTCCCACTGGGGATGTGCCCGCAACCCAGGTACATGCCCTTGACCGGAATCGACCCTGGGACCCTTCAGTCCGCAGGCCGACGCTCTATCCACTGAGCCAAACCGGTTTCGGCAGGAGTGTTTACTTTTTAAGAAGAAACTGTATCTTTATAAACAATGTATATGTGCACACCTTGCTACATTTTATGTTGGTTGTCACAATGTACATTTCTATAAAGAAACTGGCAAGTCATCTTTGCCGCCTATAATCAACATTTCTTAGGTGACACTCTTCCCAGTGTTACTGGCTTTCAGAAACCTGGGTGGAGAGGATCATGCCTGTTTCTCACGGAGTTTCCAAAATCAACGAGTTGTCAAAAGAGTTGTCCATAGGGCAGTGGTGACACCAACATGCCATCTCAGTGCCCGTCCTGGAAACCAGAGGCTGCTGCTGCTGCTGCTGCTGCTGCTGCTGCTGCTGCTGCTGCTGCAAAAAGAACTGTCCATAGTCTGCAGACAGCATAACACCTACTTAGAAACATCTCTCTCAGCCAAGATAATGCTGAGGAGAGAATGACTACAGAGTAGCACATACAATATGTGTCATACAACCCACTTCTGTCAAACTGTGTCAGTCCACAACTTTCTGTGTATATGTATGTTTAAAGTAATCACATTCATCGAAATATAAACAAGGATTATCTCTGGGCTGAGATTCCAAATGACATTCTTTTTCTTTCTCCTTTTTAAAAAAATTTCAATATTATTTTATATTTGTTTCAGGTGTACAGCATTGTGGTGAGACACAATTTACAAAGTGGTCCCCTGATAAGTCTAGGACCTACCTGGCGCCATCCACAGTTCTCATAGGATTATTGACAATATTCCCTATGCTGTACTTTACATACCCATTTAGTTTCTTTGTATTTTTCTTTTTAACTTTTATAATGAATAACTATAATTTTTATAAAAGCAATCAAGTTGTTAAGGGAAAAGTTTTTTTTCTCCAAAATTATTTCCTCTCTAGCCTTAATTATATTTCACTTTCACTGTGATTTCTTTTCTTTCTCACTACTGTCTTGTCTGTGGAAATATTAAAACAACGTCTGCCATACTATCATGACTCTGGACTGTTATTATCCGTTTCAGAGTTCTATCCCCCTCCCCAGGAACATCTGCCATTAAACAAAGTAAAAAGGTTTTTCCAAATGAAAATGAATGGCATTGCTCTGTCTTTCCCCTAATCCCTTTTTGTTGTTGTTAATCCTCATCTGAGGATATTGTTTCCATTGCTTTTTAGAGAGCGCGGAAAGGCGCAGTGGGTATGGGGAGTTGGCGATGAGAAAGAGAAACATCAATATGCCATCGATTGGTTGCCTCCCACATGTGCCCCCACTGAGGCCTGGGTTCGAACCTGCAACCCAGGTGCATGCTCTTTACCCAGAATCCAACCTTCAGTGCGAGGGCTGGTCGCTCTAACCAGTGAGCAACACCGGCCAAGGCCATCTTTCCCCTAATCATAATAGCTATACCCATATTCTGCCCTGGACAAGTGGCCCAGTTGGTTGGAACATCGTCCCCATATGCCAATCAATGAGTCTCTCTTATCATTGATGTTTCCATCTCTCCCTCTCCCTTCCTCTCTAAAATCAATAAAAGTATATTTTTTTAAAAGAATCAACCAATGAATGCATAAATAAGTGGAACAACAGGTCAGTGTTTCTCTCTCATTCTTTCTCCCTTCTTCTTCAGTGGTTCTCAACCTTCCTAAGGCCGCGACCCTTTAATACAGTTCCTCATGTTGTGGTGACCCCCAATTTCATTGTTACAAATTGAACATAATTAAAGCATAGTGATTAATCACAAAAACAATATGTAATTATATATGTGTTTTCCGATGGTCTTAGGTGACCCCTGTGGAAGGGTCGTTCGACCCCAAAGGGGTCGCGACCCACAGGTTGAGAACCGCTGCTCTAGTTTAAATAAATAGACACATTCATGTCCACCAGCTGGTGCCCTGCCTAGCACCTATGGGAAGTTGTGTGGAAAGTTGTGTTCCTTTGGTAGAAATCTCTCTCCCTCGAAAGGCTCTATATTCCTGTCATCTCTGTACTCCTCATTACACTGTACATTGTGGGTGCTCAATAAATATTTGTTAAACCGAAAAAGAAGCAATCATTTACTCCAACAGGCTCTACACAAGGAGAGGAGGGAGCGAGGATGGGGAAGAAACTTACCTTCTAAGGGTGGAGGGTGATGTGGGAGGGCCCCAACTTCAGACACTTGTGTTTTCTTCCTTCCTCACCTCTTTGACTCCTCTGGGTCCATTTCTATCTGTCTGTAGGCTGTCGGCTTCCTTCCCTCCCTCGCCTTGTCCTGTCTCTGCCAGATCAGTGACCTCACTGTCATTGGGAGGAGTTGCCACACTCTGTGGCCTCACACACCTGCACCCTGAAAGATAAACAGACCAACAGACACCTGAAGGTCTCCGATGAATAGCACGGACGGAGAAGGGGGCCAAGGAGGCAAAGGCAGACAGGTAACAGCCTGGCTGGTGTCAGTCAGATGGTCCGGCACACGCTTCCCCTCAGACGGACAGCACAGCGGGGGCCACGGCTAAAGCAGGGGGTCGGTATTTTCACCTGACTCCTTCCTCTTCGTCTCCAAAGTTTAAATGAAACTGGGACCTGGCGCATAGGCCTGTCCCTCATTACCGGACCATCAGGCCTGACTTCTGCCTGCCCCCTGCCCCTACGGACTCCAACCATCCTCTGTGACCTCATTCCCCGCTCAGGGTTCCACGTGCCACTCTGTGAGGTCATCAAGAGAAGATCCCTTTCAGCTTCCCACCCTCAGAGGCCCCAAGAGGGTTCCCTGACAGATCCGTTTGGGGTGATTTCAGGCTGGCGCTCTCAGCAGGTCACCCGGCCCTGCGCCTGGAGGGCGGATGTCTCCAGACAGCGGGTGATGCGCCCTTTTGTCCACTGACTCCTTGAGGAGCTTCAGAGGTCGGCGTGGGGGCGCCCAGCAGCCGGGTGGGCCCCTCTCCGCAGGCCATGGACGACGGAGCCCCCTCGGTGCGGGAGCTGCCCCAGCGGCTGTGGCCCGGCCCGGGCGGGGAAGAACAGCACCTCCTGCGGAGCCTGGCGGCGGCGCACGCCCTGGGAGGGATCATCCGGCCGTGCTACGGCCCCCTCGGCCTCCAGAAGCTCCTGGTGACCGCCAAGGGCGAGACGGTGATCACGGGGTACGCCACGGCCATCCTGGGGGCCCTGGAGCTGGAGCACCCCGCCGCCCGGCTCCTGCGGGACGCGGCGCTCAGCCACGCCGAGCACAGCGGCGACGGCGCGGCCTTCGTGGTGCTGCTGGCCGAGGCCCTGCTGGCCGAGGCCGAGCTCCTGCTGCTGGCCGGCCTGCCCCGCGCCCAGCTCCGCGAGGCCTACGCCGCGGCCA
This sequence comes from Myotis lucifugus, assembly GCF_000147115.1. NCBI lineage: Eukaryota > Metazoa > Chordata > Mammalia > Chiroptera > Vespertilionidae > Myotis > Myotis lucifugus. The sequence continues at coordinate 516,786 of NW_005871466.1, read as the reverse complement.
CCGCCGAGACGCTGGCGCTGCTGCCCTCGCTGGCCGTGCGCTCGCTGGGGCCCCTGGAGGACCCGTTCTGGGTCCTGCACACGGCGATGAACACGCACACGCTGTCCCACGCGGAGTTCCTGACCAGGCTGGTGGCACAGGCGTGCTGGGAGGCCCAGGAGCTGGACGGCACCTTCCGCCCCGAGCGCCTGGGCGTGTGCGCGCTGCCGGGCGGGCAGCTGGACCGCTCGTGCCTGCTGCCCGGGCTGGCCGTGGCCGGCAAGCCCTGCGGGAGGGTGACCGCCATGGTGGGCGGCGCCCGGGTGGCGCTCTTCGCCTGCTCCTTCGGCCTCGCGCATCCCAAGGCGCCCGCCACTGCCACCATCTCCAGCTCCGCCGAGCTCGTCCGCTTTCTGAAAGGGAACCAGCAGATGACGGAGAAGCAGGTGCTGCAGCTGGCCACGGGGAACGTGAACGTGGCGGTGGTGTGGGGGGACGTCGAGGAGCGGACGCTGGCGCAGGCGGACCGGAGCGGCATCATGGTGATCCAGGTGAAGGCCCTGCGCGAGCTGGCGTGCCTGAGCGAGGTGCTGGGCACGCCCGTGATGCCCTATCTGCTCCCCCCGCAGCAGCTGGGGAAGTGCCAGCGCGTGTACCCGCAGGAGCTGGGGGAGGGTTCGGCCGTGGTGTTCGAGTGGGAGGGCCCCGACACGCCCGCCCTCACCCTGGTGCTCAGGGCGGCCACCAAGGAGGGGCTGCGCGGGGCGGAGCAGGCCGTCTACCACGGCATCGACGCCTTCGCGCGGCTGTGCCAGGACCCCCGGCTGCTCCCGGGCGCCGGGGCCACCGAGATGGCTCTGGCGAAAATCCTCGCGGATAAAGGCGCCGCGTTGGAAGGGCCCAGCGGGCCCGCGCTCCTGGCGTTTGCCCAGGCCCTGCGGTCTCTCCCCGCGACCCTGGCGGAGAACGCGGGCCTCGCCGTCTCCCAGGTGATGGCAGACATGACCGCCGCGCACCAGCAAGGGCACTTCCTGATCGGAGTGGGCGTCGAGGGGATCATCAACGTGGCCCAGGAAGCTGTGTGGGACACCCTGGCGGCCAAGGCCCAAGCGCTGCGGGCCGTGGTGGACATCGTGCTGCAGCTGGCCACTGTGGACGAAATCGTGGTGGCCAAGACGAGTCCCCCGCTCCAGCAGGACCCGGGTCCCCTCCCCACGAAGGCCCAGGAGCCCCCGTCTTCTCCCAAGACACCCGCCCCCATCACACGCTAAGATCCCCCTTCCTCACGCGGGAGGAGAGGAAGGAGAAGGAGAATGGAAAAGAGAGATGCTGACGGATTTCTGAGAGGCTCTGCTCACCGCCCACTGCTTTCTTGTGATGAGAACTTTTAAGATCTACTCTCTTAGCAAACTCCAAATATACAATACAGTATTGTAGACTATCATCCCCATGGTATACATTGTCTCAGAACTCATTTTTCTTATAACTGGAAGTTTGGCCATTTGTACTTTTTGACTACCTTTCACCCACTATCTCCACCCCGCCCACCCCCATCTCCACCTCTAGTACCGCTAATCTGTTGTCTGTTTCTATGCGTTTGTGTTTCTTCATTTTTCTAGATTCCACATAAAAGCAGATCATATAGTATTTGTCTTTCTCTGACTTATTTCACTTAGCATAATGCTCTCAAGATTAATTCATGTTGTTGCAAATGACAGAATTCCCTTCTTTTTATGGCTGAATAATATTCCATTGTATATATGTACCACATCTTTTCTTTTTTCAAAAATAAGTTTATTGATTTCAGAGAGGAATGGAGAGCAAGAGAGAGAGAGAAACATCAATGATGAGAGAGAATCATTGATTGGCTGCTTCCTGCACACACCCTACTGGGGATGGAGCTCGCAACTTGGTCATGTGCCCTGAGAACTGAACCTCAACCTCCTGGTTTGTGGGTCAACACCCAACCACTGAGCAACACCAGCCTGGTTTTTTAAAAAATTGATTTTAGAGAAAGGAAGAGAGAAACACGGATTTATTGTTCCACTTATTTATGCATTCATTGGCTGATTCCTCTATGTGCCAGGACCTGGGATCGAACCCACAACCTTGGCACATAGGGACAATGCTCCAACCAACTGAGCTACCTGACCAGGGTTGTACCACACCCTCTTTATCCCTTTGTACTTGGACACTTAGGTTGTTTCCATGTCTTTGCTGTGTAAATAATGCTGCAATGAACATGGGGTGCATATTATCTTTTTGAGACAGCAATTTAGTTTTCTTCAGATAAATACCCAGAAGTGGAATTGCTGGACCATATGGCAGTTCTATTTTCAAGTTTCCGAGGAACCTCCATACTGTTTTCAATAGTGGCTGCATCAGTTTACGTTCCTACCAACATAGCACCAGGGTTCCCTTTTCTCCACAACCTCACACTCACTTTTTGTTACAAATTCATTAAATATAATTGCTTCTCTCCTCCCTCCCACATTTCATTTTCTGTGTGTTGTTTTTTTTCACTGATATATTTCAAATTCCTAATCATATAATTCTCTTTATTTCTTTGCCCATGGTTTCTACTTTTCCATGTCTCTGGATTTGTTTTGTTCATCAGTTTATTTTGCTCATTAGATTCTATATGAGTGAGATCATGTGATACTTGTCTTTCTCTGATTCACCTATTTCACTTAGCATGATAATCTCCAGGTCCCTCCATGCTGTCTCAAAGGGTAAGAGATTCTTCTTCTTCTTCTTCTTCTTTTTTTTTTTTTTTACAGCTGCATAGTATTCCATGGCATAAATGCTCCACAGCTTTTTTTATCCACTCATCTACTGATGGGCACTTGGGCTGATTCCAGATCTTAGATATTGTAGATTGTGCTGCTATGAATATAGGGGTGCATACATTTTTCCTGATTGATGCTTTGCGTTTCTTGGGATATATTCCTAGAAGTGGGATCACTGGGTCAAATGGCAGTTCCATATCTAAATGTTTGAGGAAACTCCATACTGTTTTATAACCCACCTCCCATCCCATGAGTCACTCCCTAATGGCAGGAGCCACACCTGAACTGTGTCAAATACTTACAGGGCACTGTTGACTACCCCCTCAGCATCCATCCCCACCCCATCTTCAAGTAGATTTCAGTGCCACACACTTACCAGGAGCTGACCCCACGCCTGGTCTAAGAATATGCTCTGGTTGGTTTAACCCGGTCAACACTTTCCATTTTCCTGGCCAATCCCTGGTCCAGGGGTGGGCCTGACCCCAGACGGCCCAACCAGAGTGAACTGGAGGGTTCTGGCCTGGACCACAGGCCTAGAAATCCAATCTGTCCTACTGGACACGAATTAGGAAGCACTGGCTTTATCGCTCCTGGCAGCCTCTCTGTGGCCCGAGGGGAAGCCGCAGGGTTCTTGTTTGGGTTGATAGTTGTCTATCTCTCTAAAATATGCACATACAACCTAGGCAAAGGCAGGTGATGTAACAGACCCAGGGAGTTTCCAGAACCCGCCAGGCTCACACTGCCTGTTTGGGGCGGTTAGGACTAGATTTCCACTTCACAGCAACTGACTCGGGATCTCTTGGCCTCAGCAGGTAGAGAATGTGTCCCTGTGCAAGGATTCCTGAGAAAGGTGGGACAGTTCTAGCTGAACAGAACCCCAGGAGGAAGGGGAAACGAGAAGGGGCTTCCTTCTCTTCTGCTTAAGATAGAACCAGCGACAGGGACCCAGCCTAGTGAGTTAGTGACACTGAGCCACAACTCCTTCCCTTCCTCCACCCTAACCCGCCGAAAGCCCACGCCCTCTGAGACTGCCCTGGAGGAAGGAGGCACTCCCTGCCAGGTATCTGCCCACTTGGGGTCAGGGTGAGGGCAAGGCAGTGACAACAGGCTGGGAACCGCTGTAAAAAAGGCGGGTGAAAAGGTGGTTTTGGGGGCAAGTTTCTCACTCTCCTTGTTAAAAAATGGCCAGAAATAAAGCACACAAACACAAAATACAGAGAGAGGAACCATTTCCCCCAACTCTGTCACTTACAGGTGTGACTACATATATAATGTTGGCAGGATCAGACATGAAGGACAGTTTGGTTCGTCCTTCAGAGCCCCTCTGACGAGCTCATGGAGGACAGCTGGTTAGTCCATGTGAACACAGCTAAGGTACCGTACCGCTCATTGATCTATCAAGGATTTATTGAATACCTACCTATTCTGTGCCCTGGAGGTACAGCTCTGAAAAAAAAAACACAGAAAAGGCTGCTGTGTCCAGGAGCTCACATCTTAGTGGCGGAGGGGAGGCTAAGGGGAACAGATCATAAGTAAATAAACAGGATTTCACACTGTGCCCAGGCTCTGCAGGAAGTAACAGGGCCTGTCAGGTACAAAGTCAGGCTGGAGGGTCCTGCTGTAGATAGGGGTCAGGAATGCCTCCCTGGGGCACATACGTGAGCAGTCTGAAAGCGAGCTGACCCAGACAGGTCAGGAAACAGGACTGTCAGGTACTTGGCCAGCAGTAAGTGGGAGCTGGAGAGGCCCGGGGAGTCCTGGAAGGCAGGGCCTTGGAGGCCAGGTGGGAGCCTGTTGGGGCCCCTGTGACAGACGGGAACACAGCTATGTACCTGCCATTCTGCACACATGAATAAGCCATGACGGGTTTTCCTGGTGGGCCTCTGAGGACTCTGACCTGGGTTTAAGTTTGAGATCTCTCACTTTAATGACCTTGAGAAATCTACTTGAGTTTTCCTCATTCGAAAAATTAAAGGTTTCTTTGAAGCCAAAACACTTACGCTCCAAACCTCAGCCTCATCAGTCAAGCAGCCATTTACAAAACTAGCACAAATTTCTCACACACACACACACACACACACACACACACACACACACACACAGCTTAAATTGTTAGAACAATGTGGCAGCGATATGAGTAAATTCCCCAAGAAAAACTGATTATGATTCGGGGATAATGAACTTTGTCATTACGTTTTCACGTGGTCCTTTAAGAACTCGATCTTGACCCTAGGTCTGGGTTGATCTGGCCGCTCCAGTTCATTTTCCGTTTCAAAAACCCAAGCAATAACCATTTTAGATATTTGTCACGTGTGTCCCGTGACTCCGTGCTAGCTGGGGGGTCTGTTCCCCTGGCTGAGCCGGGGAGGAACTGCAGGGCGGGGCGGAGAAAGGGGGGCGCGCCGGGACCCCCGCCCATTGGACACCGAGAGGAAGCCCCGGAACGTCTTCCGCCGCCTCCGACTCAGGGAAGAAAGGGAACTGCGAAGTGACGCAAAGTGGAGGACGGGGCAGGGAGGAGCGAGTGGGCAGCGCTGGACGCGGAGCCCCAGGGTCCGGCGGGGCCGGGCCGTGCGGGTGCAGCCGCTCGGGGCTCCGGCTCCCGGGGCGCAGGGCAAGGAGAGACGGGGAGACGGGAAGCCCTGGGAGCGGAGCACAAGCGAGGGCAGGACTGGACGGGAAGGACGAGGGCGCCGGCGGCGGCAGAAGCCCGCAGGAACCGCGAGCGAGCGGCCAGCGGGGCTCGGCTCCCCCCGAGGGGCCGTGCCAATGGAGGCGGGGCGGGGGGCCGCCCTGCACCAACGGGAGGGGGTCGGCGGCACGAGGACCAATGAGAGGCCGAGGCGGAGGCGTGGCGGAACGGCAGGCAGCGAGAGGGCCAATAGGAGGCCGAGGCCGCGGCCGAGAGAGCGGTGACCCTCGGCCCGGCGCCCGGGAGGGGAACCCGGAAGGCGGTGGGGGCGGGGAGCGGGCTGACAACCTGTCAAACCTACTCCGGGACGAACTGGGTCACGCGCCTCCCGAGCCCGGGCGCCCCCGCCCAGGGAGGCCTGGCTGCGCTGCTTCCTGTTCCGGCCGGCGGTGGGGGCGGGGCGGGGCGGCGCGGCACCTGCCTCCCCCGCCGCGGCCGCCCACCGGTGCTCTCCCAGCTCCTAGCGCTCGGTCGCACGGTCTCCCCGAACCCCGGGCCCGCCGCGACCGCGCAGATGAAGACACGGCCCACCCGAGCGACCCTCCACTGTGGGGACTCCTCACCCGGCGGCCGTCCGCGCGCCGTTCGGCCGGGTTCCCGCGGCCCGCGTTGGCGGCCGGCGGCGCACTACTTGGCGCGGAAGGACCCGAGGCGGCGGAGGGATCCGTGCGGAGCGGCTAGGCCCGCCCACCGGCTAGGCCCGCCCACCGGCTCGGTCGCAGGTCCCACCGTCGGGAGGACCCAGCTTCCCCGGCGCCGGGCTCTGGGGACGGCGACCTGACTCAGTGCGGCGGCGGCAGAGCGCCCTCGCCATCGGCCCTGCACGTCTCCCTGCTGGCTCGGCGGAGCGCTCGTTTCCCGGGGAATTAAACGGAATGGACGCCTCGGTGAAAGCCCGCGGGAGCCCAGGTCCGGGTCGCACGTCGCTTCACCTCCCCTGGCGTCCGGTCCCGGATCCCGCCGCTGGGACCGCTAGTGCGCAGTTGCTCTTCGCTGGCGGTCAGTCCGCAAAATGGGTGTTGACGCGCCGTCTCTAATTAGGCAGCACAAGTGCATTGCTCGATGCAAATTTGCTTAGGACTTTGGCAACTGCGGACGGAAGGGCCACCTGCGGACCTGAGGAGCTCAGGGAAGGCCTGCGTGGCGGTCTTGCAAACTGAGGACCTACCAATAAAATAACCAGAGGATGGTCTGAAATTAAACTTTAAAAGCAGTTGTGGTGGGTAGTCACCTCCTGACAAGGTCAGTCTTTACCTTAACGGAGCATAATGTCTTTTTGCATCTAAGATAACATACTGAAATGTCAGGGTGACTTGTAACTTCCCTTTTCCAGACCCCTCAGGGCACAACCGAATGCCCTGGGCTCCGGGACAGAGACCACCAATTCCTTCATTGTTATTATGTTAATTGTTGATTTATTTATCCTGTACCCACCTCAGTAAAAGAAGATGTGTCTATCATTTTACTTTTTTAAAAATATATTTTTATTGATTTCAGAGAGGAAGGGGGGGGGGAGAGAAACACCGATAATGAGAATCATTGATCAGCTGCCTGATCAAGCCCCCAACCCGGGAATCGAACCATGACCTCCAGGTTCATAGGTCGACACTCAACCACTGAACAACGCTGACCGGGCTTTCATTTTACTGTTTATACAACCCCAGCGGTTTCCCCGGCTTTGGTCTCTCTCATCCATTACCAGTGGATTTCATGTAACCCACCTACATCTCCTTTGATTGTAACTTATAAAAATAGGTGAAAAACCACCATTCTCTGGAGCATTTATCCCAATCTGCTGAGCTTCTGCTTCCCAGAAATTATCTACATCTTGCCTCAAACTCACAAAAATTCTTTACAGGTTTGAATGTTTTTATGTTAACACAATGAATGGACAGTGAATATCAGGTTTTAATTTTTACTACTTGGCCATTCAAATTATTTTAACCCCCCCAAACTGTATAAAGATTTAAGACTGTAGATTGAAAACGCTAAAATTTGGATGCTTAATTTACATTTTTGACATAGTAATTATTTGAAGTGTTTCATTGCAATATTACAATGAAATAAAACACTTCATTCAAATACCATTTAAATCTTTAATATAATCCAAGCATTGCACTGTACTCAAACATTTGCATGTGTTTTTATGCAAAGCATTGTGCTCAAATGTTTTATTACTTTACCAAATGCATACTGTATTTCATCAGTAAAATTTTATTTCGTTTTAAAATCCAGTCTTTAAAATCTACAGGATTGGGAAGAAAACAATATATTGTGTCATCTATGTGCGAAATGTACAGATGTAAATTTGTTACATTTATGAGAAACATGGTCATCAAGAAAGTAAGCTGGATAAAATTTTAAAAAAGAAAATGTCCTTTAAATTCATGAGCTTAATGTACATGAGCTTACCCATCAATTTAGCAGTAACATTCTAATACTTAAGAACTACCATATTTATTACTCTATAGTATAGTATTATCAATAAAAGGTTGGGATAGATGCCAAATCTTTTTTATAAAGATGAAAAGCTGACAAAACAACAAATGACCTTATATGTTTTATTGTAGCTAATTCCTAATTGCCAGCTAACTTTCCAAAGGAAGTAGTTGTTCTCTGTTTTGACCAATTAGCAACTCTCAATTAGAAGCTCTTGACCCTCATTGGATATATGTAAAAATTAGCATATTTTCTTATGCCCAAAGTGTCATTCTTTTAAAAATAAATACTTTTATTGATTTTTAGAGGAAGAGCAATTTTTTAAAAATCCTCACCTAAGGATATTTTTCCATTGCTTTTAGATAGAGTGGAAGGGACGAGGGATGGGGGGAGAGAGAGAGAAACATCGATGTGAGAGAGACACATCAATTGGTTGCCTCCCTTTGATGTGTGGGCCAACACTCTAACCACTGAACACACAGTCCAGGGCAAGAAGGATTTTTATAATTCCCTACCACATGCCTTGGCACAGTTTTCATTTCTCAGTTGGCATTATATTTCCTAGACTAGAAGGAAAGAGCAGGCAACCTCTTTAGTTCTCTGGGAGAGATGGGCTGGTGGCTTTACCACGGGGGTAAAGACATCTTCATGGCCGCTCAGCCTGGGCTATGTGATTGGGAGTTCAGTTTAGACAAAAAGGGGAAAAGATTCTGTGAATGGGAAATAAATATACCTTGAGTTAGAGGTTGCCCACCGGTGGTTTACAGATGTGGTTTTTGTTTTTAAATATATTTTTATTGATTTCAGAGAGAAAGAGGAGATAGAAACATCAATGATGAGAGAGAATCATTGATTGGCTGCCTCCTGCACGCCCCCCACTGGGGATCGAGCCCGCAACCCTGGGCACGTGCCCTTGACCAGAATCGAACCTGGGACCCTTCGGTCTGCAGGCTGACACTCTATCCACAGAGCCAAACCAGCCAGGGCTACAGATGTGTTTTGTTTATTTCTCACAATGTTTAGAAATTTTTAAATTAGTTCCCAATATTTGAAAAAATGGGAGATTTCAGATAAAATACTGAATTGCTTCTGTTGACAATTTGACAGACATTGCTCACTTCTTGCCTGATGGTATGCTGCTGTAGCTGACCAGCTGCTGCCCCTTTAGACAGGGTGTACATTGTTGAGCTCAGTACAATAATTTGGCCACTGAATGAATCTGTTGGAAATACCTGCTGTAGGTTATATAAAATTGTGAAAGACTTCATCACAGAGAGAACTTAGACTTAGGAAGAAGAGATGACCTTAAGTTTTTGTTGTAAATAAATAGAATGAGCTCAGAAATGGAAAGTAATTGGAATGATATATGGCAACAGGATGTACCCCATTATTTCTCTTATCAGTCCTCTGGTACAAGTAAAGGTCAGGTTGTATCAAAGTGAAAATTTGAATAAAAAAATGGAGCCCTGGCCGATTTGGCTCAGTGGATAGAACATCAGCCCTCGGATTGAAGGGTCCTGGTTTCAATTCGAGGGCATATACCTACATTGCAGGCTGGATCCCTAGACCCGGTTGGTTGGGTGTGTGTAGAAGGCAACCAGTCGATGTTCCTCTCTCTCTCTGTCCCTCCCTCTCCTTTACACTTTCTCTAAGAACCAATGGAAAAGTATCCTCGGTGAGAATTAAAACAACAAGAAAGGAAATAATGTTCCTGTGGTATACATTCCACTTAGAAAGTCATTGCCTTGATTAAAATGAACTAAGAATAGTTACAACTGTGAGAGATTATGTAAGAAGAAGGGATTCCCCAAAGGGTTACAGAGTAACAACGACGATGAAAATGAGACAATGTTGACATGACAGCAATAACTATGTGCTGGACATTGTTCTAAACGCTTTATCTGGACTGTATCATGTTATATTTTCATTTCCTATTTGCTACCTACCTCACCTTACTTTTGTTCTTGTAGCTGCCTTGAACCCTCTAAGACCCAGGCATGAGGTGAGTGCAATAATCTGCGGTACCTTAGGATGCCACTAACCTTTGGCCATTATTGGTTCTACAAGTGCCCAGATGTTCCTTCTTTTCTGCCTTCCCCTGACTATATCCCTAGCTTGTCCTCCTGTCCTGGTCTGTGCTTTTCCCTGTTGGCATCAGACTTCTTACCTCAGCAAGAAATATTCCCGTCTTAGGGCAGAGAAGAGAGAGAATCAGCCAAGAACTGAGGCAAAAAAAATGTGGTAGGAAGAAAGAGAAACGAAAGAGAGAAATAAGATAGAGAAATGGAGATACAGAAACAGCCTCCACCCACAGGTGGGTCCAGATACATTGATGGGGGAAAGTTTAAATAAAATGCATACTCTCACATAATAGAATGTTTGCAAAAGTTTTAATAAGATGGCCCAATGCCATACTATATAAAGAAAAAGCAAAAAAATGTAATTGTATATAAAAAAATATTTGGAAATAAATAAATAAATAAATAAATCACGTATTTGGCCCTGGATGGTGTTTCTCAGTGGTTAGAGTGTCAGCCCTGTGCACCGAAGGGTCTCCAGTTTGATTCCAGGTCAAGTACCTGGGATGCAGGTTCAATCCCCAGCCCCAGTCGGGATTGTAAGATGTGTCTCTCTTAATAGATGTTTTCCTCTCTCCCCCTCCTCCTTCCTTCCCACTGTCTCTAACAAAAAAAACCCCACAAAAAACAAAAATCAATGGAAAAAATATCCTCAGGTGAGGATTAACCACAACAACAACAATAAAAAACAAACATTGAGTTAAAATACTGGTTTACATTTTTAATTGATTGAAATGTTATATAAATATACTATTTAAGGCCTGGCTGGATGGCTCAGTTGGTTGGAGAGCATCCCGCACACTAAAGGGTGGCTGGTTCTATTACCAGTAAGGGCACATACCCAGGTTTTGGGTTCGATCCTTGGTCAGGGCATATACAGGAGTTTCTCACATTGATATTTCTCTCTCTCCCTTCCTCTCTCTAAAATCGATT
>NW_005871466.1:488910-505776 GCF_000147115.1 Myotis lucifugus | reverse complement strand
AAAAATAGAAATGGACTTTCAAATTTTTCTAGTGATTGTAAAGTATTTATATAATCAAAAGAAGACAATTAAAAATGGGGATGGGGGGGACTACAAATTAAATGGAAAATGTATTTATTGAGTTTTAGTTCCATGAAAGAAACTAAAAGCTACAGATGTTACCACCTTCAGATTTCAAAAATGTTTTTCAATGATCTCAACCCCAGTGCTAGAAAAGTGATTCAAAGTACATGTCAGGATGAATGTACTTAAAAAAAGAATAATAAATAGGAATTAAGTTAAAATGAGGTCAGATGGGTGGGTCCGAATCCAGTAAGACTGGTGTCCTTATGAAGAGATTAGGACACAGACACAGAGAGACCATGTGAGGGTACATCACGAAGGCAGCCGTCCACAAGAGAAGGATGTCGGGTGATACTTTCCTCTAGTGCAGCTCTTAAAGCCCGTCCGTCCCCACTTCCTTTGAGGAAGGGGAAGTATATGACCCAGGGCATCTAAGAAGGTGTATCAGTCCGCTAGGGCTGCTGTAACGAAGTACCACAGACTGGATGGCTTAAACAACACACATTTATTTTCCCACAATTCCAGATGCTGAAGTCTGAAATCAAGGTGTGCGCAGGGTTTGTTTCTTCTGAGGTCTTTCTCCTTGACTTGTGGATGGTTGCCTTTAGGACTTTACAACAGTGTCATGAAAAGTTATCAAAAAGATTATTAGAACTGAGGAAAGTAAGACAATAACAGATCTGTTGACTATCCTGCATGAGTTTTTTTTTTTTTTTAATTTATTTTCTTTAAGATATATGAATTATAGCCCGGCTGGCGTCGCTCAGTGGTTGAGTGTCAACCTATGAACCAGGAGGTCACGCTTTGATTCCTGATGAAGGCACATGCCCGGGTTGCAGGCTTGATCCCCAGTGTGCAGAAGGCCTCCGATCTGATTCTCTCTCATCACTAAAGTTTCTGTCTCTCTCTCCCTCTCCCTTGCTCTCTACAATCAATAAAAATATATTTAAATATATATATTAAAAATATATATGTGAATTATAGCAAGCCTACCTGGGAGATCTACTGGATAGTAAACTGATACCACCAGCCAACAATTGCTTTTATTTATATATTTCAGAGAGGAAGGGAAAGGGAGAGAGCCCGCAATCCAGGCATGTGCCCTTGACCGGAATTGAATCCGGGACCCTTCAGTCCACATGCAGGCCTATGCTCTATCCACTGAGCTAAACCAGCTAGGGCAACAATTGCTTTTAAAGAACTAATGTCTAGAGAACCAAGATGGCGGCATAGGTAAACACCGGTACTCACCGCCTCCCACAACGACATCAAAATTACAATTAAAATACAGAACAACCATTATTTAGTACCGTGTGAAATCTGGCTGAATGGAAGTCCTACAACTAAAGAAGTAAGGAAGAAAGCACATTGAGACTGGTAGGAGGAGCAGAGGCATGCAATGGGCTGGTCTGACACCCATGTATGGTGTTTATTTATTTTTATTCTTTATTTTATTTATTTCTTCATTTTTAATCCTCACCCAAGGATATTTTTCCATTAATTATTAGAGAGAGTGGAAGAGAGAGGGAAAGACAGACAGAAATATTGATGTGAAAAAGCACATTGATTGGTTGCCTCCCACACATGCTCTGACCAGGGTCATGGCTGGGGAGGAGCCTGCAATCAAGGTATGTGCCCTTGACCAGAACTGAACCCAGGACCCTTCAATCCGCAGGCTGATGCTCTATCCACTGAACGAACGGGCTAGGGTGTGTGGTGTGTTTTTAATTGGGAGGGATATTGTGGCTGCAGAGGCCTCCTGTGAGGCACAAGGGGTCCCAGCCCCATCCCAGGGTTCCAGAGCTGGAAAGAGAAGTCCCCATTAAGTTCAGGCTGTAAAAAGCAGCGGGGGATTGTGGCTGAGAGACACGGAGGCTGCTGGAGACCCAGATAGTTCCTCTTAAAAGGCCAGCACACGGACTTACTCGGACTTGATCCCTCTGAGTTCCAGTGCTAGGTGGCGGCTTGAAAGGACCCTGGGACATTCGAAGAGGAACTGGATTGTCTGGCATCAGGACAAAAACTCGGGGATGGCTTTCTCCCAGACAGGGGTGTTTGCAGGGGTCATTGTTCCTGTGCTGGGACCTCCCCTGACTCAGAGCTGACTGGCAGCCATATGTGAGTTTCTATCAGCTTGGCTCACACTGTTCTCTCCACCCTGGTTATTCCCTGAGACCCAGCCCTATCCAATTTGCAGCCCCACCCAAGGTATTTGCAGAGGCTTTTCCTGGCTCAGGCTTCAGACTTTCCTAACATCTCTTTAAAAAGCAGCAGCTGATGTCAGTGTGCCTCATACCTATCAATAAGAGGCCCAAGACCCCGCACTAGCACCAGCCTGCCTTGCTTCGCAGATGGGCCTCACCTGGGCACTTCCAAGCCAATACAAATAGCAGCCATCTGCAGATAGCTCTGTAGATCCTACAGGGTGGCCCCAGGAAGTGACTGACTTTGCACCTCCCGGGAGGTCCCAGAGCCAGTGCACGTGGTGGACAGCTTCAGACGACACCAGATTACAACTCTACACATCCACAAGCAACACACTCAAGGGGCTGACTCAGTGAGCACCAAAGGCCCACTGAAGCAAGTCCTTCTCCATAAGGGTGTCTCCTGCACAGTAGCTCTTCCACTGTAGTTGCAGCTGGTCCACACAGCCAATTGGCCTGGAGGTCAATTCCTCCCAGTGACACCAACAGCAATCAACTACAACAAGACTGAGCACATAGCCCACACAAGGATGCACCTAGAGCGCCCAGCTCAGGTGACTGGGTAGGCTGAGCCACTGAGCCCTAAAGGACCCCTACTACACAAGGCCACTCTACCAATTCCAGGAGACATAACAGCTCTACCTAATACATAGAAACAAACACAGGGGAGCAGTCAAAATGTAGAGACAAAGAAACATGTCACAAATGAAAGAATAGAAGAAATCTCCAGGTGAAAAAAACACAACTAAATGAAATGGAAGCAAGCAAACTACTAGATACAGGCTCAAAATAATGGTTATAAGGTTACTCAAGGATCTTAATGAAGGCTCAATGGACATAGTGAGATTTGCAAGGATCTTAGTGAGAATTTCAAGAACCTTAGTGAGAACATCAAAGACATGAAAAAGGATCAGTCACAAATTAAGCATATATTAACTGAAATAAATAATAATTTTCAGGGATCCAACAGTAGAATAGAGGATTCTGAGAATCAAATCAATAATTTGGAATATGAGGAAGCAAAAAACACGCAATCAGAAGAGCAAAAAGAAAAAATATTCCAAAAATATGAAGATAGTGTAAGGAGCCTCTGGGACAACTTCAAGTGTACCAACATTTCCATTATGTCAGAAGGAGAAGAGAGAGAGAAAAATATTGAAACCTATTTGAGGAAATGATGACAGAAAACTTCCCCTACCTGGTGAAAGAAATAGACTTACAAGTCTAGGAAACACAGAGTCCCATACAAGAGGAACCCAAAGAAGCCCACACCAAGACACATAATTAAAATGCCAAGGGCTAAAGACAAAGAGAGAATCTTAAAAGCAGCATGAGAAAAGCAGTTAGTTACCTACAAGGGAGCACCCATATGACTGTCAGCTGATTTCTCAACAGAAACTTTGCAGGCCAGAAGGGAGTGGCAAGAAACATTCAAAGTTATGAATATAGCAAGGGCCTACAATCAAGATTACTCTACCCAGTAAAGCTATCATTTAGAATTGAAGGTCAGATAAAAAGCTTCACAGAAAAGAAAAAGCTAAAGGACTTCACCACCAAACCAGTATTCATAAAATTTTAAAGGGTATCCTTTAAGAAGAGGAAGGAGAAGGAGAAGAAAAGATAAAAAATATGAACAATAAAATGGCAACAAATACATATCTGTCAACAACTGAATCAAAATAAATGAACAGGGAATCAAATAAACAAAATATACTGATGAATAAAATAGAACCAGAGTCCACTGGCATGGCTCAGTGGTTGAGTGTCAACCTATGAACCAGGAGGTCATGGTTTGACTCCCCAGTTAGTTCACATACCCCGGTTGTGAGCTCGATACTGAGTGTGGGGTGTGCAAGAGGCAGCTGATCAATAATGCTCTCTCTTCATTGATGTTTCTATCTCTCTCTCCCTCCTCTTCCTCTTTGAAATCAATAAAAATATATTTTTAAAATAAAATATAATGTAATAGAACCAGAGGCATGGAAACATGAAACAGACTGATGAATCTCAGAGGTAAGGGGTCAGGGCGTTGGAAGAGATTAACCAAAGATCTTATATGCATATATGCATTACTTAGGGACACAGACAATAGGGTGGTGAAGGCCTGGGGCAGGGCAGGAACCAGGTTGGGGGGGCAGCCAAGGGGGAAAAAGAGGGGCATCTGTAATACTCTCAACAATAAAGATTTAAAAGAAAAGAACTAATGTCTATATGCCTGAATGAAAAACAAACACACAAACAAACCACTTTCTTTCATTACCTTTGTTAAAAGGTGAAGTAGAGTATTGGGAAGATAAAATAAAAAATGAGGACACATGTAGCAATAATAAACAACAACAAAACAAATTCCAGCCTGCCATGGCTTTTTTCTGCAGTAACAGAATTTTTAAGCAGCCAAATGTCTCCAGTCCCTTTTGGAAAAGGTGAGGGCCCATATAATGAATAAATAATCTAACCATATTTTGCCTCAGTAGGAAAAAAACCTGCCTGTGCAAGTAACCATCTCTTCCGTGTTTTCATATTAAATTTCTTGTCTGGACTAAAGCAAACTTTTAAAAATAAAAACCTTGCTTGGCATCCATATCAGTTGGTATAAACTCAAAGGAAATCAATCAGCATTAGCCAATATCGAGTTGCCTTAGACTGGCTCTCCTGCACTTTCTATGTAGGATTCATAGGGAATATCTTTGGGGGAAGCACTGAGGCCCAGAAAGCTTGCATGATGCTATGGACTGAATGACATCCTCCCAAATTCACAAGTTGAAGTTCTAACCTCCAGTGTGACTGTGTCTAAAGATGGGGCCTCTGGGAGGTAACTAAGGTTAAATGAGTCATAGAGTGGGGCCCTGATCCAATAGGATTAGCATCCTTCCCAGAAGAGAGCTCAGTTTGTCCCTGCCATGTGAGGCCAGCAAGAACGCAGCCTTCTGAAAGCCAGGAACTGAATCAGCAGGCATCTTGATCCTGGACTTCCCAGACTCCACAACTGTAAGGAAATAAACGTCGGCCGTTGAAGCCGCCAGGTCTGTGGAACAGCCGGCCAAGCTGACTGACCCAAGCGACTGGTCTAAACACCTGACAGTCTCGTGTTCATCCTCCGGGTCTTCACCTGAATCACCTCTTCATTGCCTTCTTTTCTGCAGAAGTTACACCCAATCCATCTGGCCGAAACACACCCCTCTCTTTCTCTGCCAAAGCACTTTCTGAAAAGCATTTATCCCAGTCTGTACTTACTCTGTTCATTTACTGTTGACTTTCACTTGCAGTAGGATGAAGGATTCATGAAACAGGGGCCCCTGACTCCTTGCCCTCTGTCACGTCCCCACTGCACAGCAGAAGCCTGGCACACGGGGGGCAGTCCAGGCGAGTGCTCCATTTTACTACAACTGTGCCCATGTTGGGGTGCCAAAGGGCCTGGGGACTTTCTTCATTTCCCAGGTACAATGAAGGACCTGTATTAAGCGAGGTCAGGAACAAGTATTTTGAATGTAGGCCTGGCAGTTTTCCTATTCATGCGATAAGTCAAGGCCATCTTGAATTGGTTCTCTATTCCATTCCAAACAGGCTCAGACTAGATAGAAGAGTCTGCTCATGGGTTTCCCTTGTCCACAGGGAACGATGGTGAACAAGCAGAGTGGTGGGCCTTCCCTGTTCCCTGTGAAAGGCTTGGGGCTTGGGCCCAGGACATTGACGCCCAGTTTGGGTGTTGCTATAGCCCGTTGTGTGCGCTGGGCTAACAGTGCCTGCCCTGCACACTTCTCAGGGCTGGGGTGGCAGTCGGGATACTTAAAACAAGATAAGAAGGTTTTTAAACTTGTAACAGATGGACTAAAAGTCTATGTCCATATAAGCCACTACTGACATCTTAACCTTGTTACCTGGGTCCCATTCATGTCCCTTTGGGTGACAGGATCATATATTGTCCTTCATGGTGCTTTCTGTGGCGGCACCAGGTCAGCCTTTGTCTTTTTTCAGCCATGACCAGCTTCCCTCACAATCATTACGTAGGCACAGTTAGCTCTCATGAGCCCAAGGTGCTCCTTCACCCCTTTATAGGTGGCAAGCAGACTTCTCCAAGGTCATAGACCACACACTCCCTCAGAACCTGCTCCCTTCAGAAACTCCCCTACCAGAAAATTGGTAAAGGTGTTTGCCTATGAAGAAATCACCTTGGCCCAGGGGGTGTGGCTCAGTGGTTGGGCATTGACCTATGAACCAGGAGGTTATGGTTTGATTCCCAATCAGGACACATACCCAGTTGTGGCACCATCCCCAGTGGGGGAATACAGGAGTCAGCCGATCAATGATTCTCTCTCATCATTAATGTTTCTATCTCTCTCTCCCTCTCCCTTCCTCTCCAAAATAAAAAATATATATTAAAAAAAATCACTTTGTAAAAGTAATGACAGCAGAATAATGACACCAGGCTGGCCACACTCTCCAACACAGTAACAGGCAAGTTATCGGAGAAAGGGTAGGGAGAGGCTCCTCAGGAAGGTTAGTAAACTGGTGAGCGTTAACAGACAGCTTCCAGGCCCACATGTTCTCAAACAGAAGTGAGGACTGATCTCCATGGTCAAGCCTAAGAGCGCCTTGGCTTCCCCTTTACTCTGCTTCTGAGAGGGTAGGCTGGTTAGTTCCAGCTGAGTCCTAGCCCTTCCTGGCCAATGTACCTGGCAACCTCCACAGTCAACTCCCCACTTACAGTAAAGAGTATTTTTTCTAAGGGATGCTGTCATGTTTTGGGAAAGCCAACTGAAAATAGAAGCCAAGATGGTCCAGGTTGGGAATGTAATTATATAAGTGTATAACTCACCACTTTCCACTTCTTCTAACATACAAATGCACATCCTCAAAGTCAGAGAGAGTTAAACTGAGGAGGGAGGAAGGAAGGGAGGATGGAAGGAAGAGAGGAAGGAAGGGAGTTAAACTGTTAAACATTAAAATGGTCTACTTTCTTGAGTCCCTACCTTTCGGTATTCCTCAGATTCTAGCATTGACCCATATTAGTCTCTCTCTGTCTCCCATGATAATTTCGTACTTACTTACTGTTTGCCAGACATACAAGCTACTTTTTTTTTTAAATCCTCACCCAAGAATATGTTTGTTGATTGTTGAGAGAATAAAGGGGGGAGAGAGAGAGAAACATTAATCGGTTGCCTCCTGTACACACCCCAACCGGAAATTGAACCTACAACTTTTTTGGTGTACATACAGGATGATGCTCCAACCATTTGTGTCACCAGGCTGAGGCCCCAACCTACTTTCAAACAATATTCAATTTCAATTATCACCTCAATGCCATAAATTCCAGTCTCTGACTTACCCCTATAGTAAATCTACATTTCTAGTTTAACCTCTCAACAACTCCTAGTCTGCATTTCCAACATTTCCTGGGCTCTTCCTCTTGGAGGTGCCACCAACACCTTGGACTCCCTGGGCCTGAAAGAACTTTCTGTTTCCTCCCAAACCAACCTCTCCTGTGCTCCCTATTTCTGTTCAGGACTGGACTCCCCACACTCCTGGTCACCTAGGTTCTCAGTAGGTGGGTCTCAACTCATCTGCACTCTGGTATGGCACGGGGTGGGGGGTGGGGGAGAATCTTATCCAAAAATGCGTGGCCTCACCCCAGATCACTTATATTGGAATCTCCAGAAGCATTCAAAAGAAGAAGAAGAAGAAGAAGAAGAAGAAGAAGAAGAAGAAGAAGAAGAAGAAGAAGAAGAAGAAGAAGAAGAAGAAGAAGAAGAAGAAGAAGAAAAGCTTTTATTGATTTCAGAGATAGGAAGGGAGAGGGAAAGAGAGATAGAAACATCAATGATGAGAGAGAATCATGGATCAGCTGCCTCCTGCATGCCACCCACTAGGGACCAAGCCCACCACCCAGGCATGTACCCTGACCAGGAATCGAACCATGACCTCCTGGTTCATAGGTCAACACTCAACCACTGAGCCACACCAACCAGACTCCAGAGGCATTTTTTAAAAGTTCTGTTGATGAATCAAACATGTAGCCAAAGGTGAGAACTACTTTTCCAGACCTCAGGACGATGGGAGAGAGAAAGTTTCCCCTTTCCCCTCTTAGTTCTTCCGGCTGGTGGAATAATTAAAATGACATAAGACAGATTATCAGGACAAAATAACCACATTTAATTATGTATGTACATAGAGGGGTTGCATAGACTATGGGGACTCAGGACAAATGGGGCAGTTGAAGGCTTGAGTGCCATCTTGAGCTAAGGAGAAGGGGCATGGAGTAGTGGTTTGGGACTTCAAAGGGGAGGGAGGCAATTCACTTGGGGATGGCAAAGCAAATGTTTGGTAAATAAATGTTTGTTGGACCATCTTTAACAATGGGACACCGGGAGGACTTGAATCAAACAAACCTTGCTAGGTTCCTCCCTGTCAATCACACCTGGTTCAGATTAAGCTATAGTTATCTCTGGTGATCTCACCCTTCCTGGAGCAGGTCCTCTGTCTAACTTCTTTCAGGGAGTTATGGGGAAGGTCAAACATCTTTGTTTGAGCTCTTTCTCTCTTTCTTTCTTCCTTCCTTCCTTTCCTTCTTTCCCTTCCTTCCTTCCTTCCTTCCTTCCTTCCTTCCTTCCTTCCTTCCTTCCTTCCTTCCTTCCTCCCTCCCTCCCTCCCTCTCTCTCTCTCTCTCCCTTTCTTTCTTTCTTTCTTTCTTTCTTTCTTTCTTTCTTTCTTTCTTTCTTTCTTTCTTTCTTTCTTCTTTCTTTCTTTCCTCACCTGAGGATATGTTTTTATTGATTTTAGAGAGAGAGGACGGGAGAGGAAGAAAGAGAGAGAAATATTGATGTATGAGAGGAACATCAATTGGTTGCCTCCCATATGCACCCCAACTGGAGATCGAGCCTGCAACCTGGGTAGGTGTCCCGACAAGGAATTGAACCGCCACCTTTTGGTGTATGGGACGCTCCAAGCAACTGGGTCACACTGGCCCAGCTGAGCCTTTTGTTTCTTAAAAAATAACCAACTTAAAATGATCAATGTCCCAAAGAGGCATATTTTGGGGTGACAAACACTGCTCCCTTTCAGGGCCATCTTGGACTCTGTCCTTTGCAACCAAGTCCAGTCTATGACTTACCCCTTGAGTATTTCAGAAAATCCTCTTCCCCCTTTCTAGCCCCTTTTACATTATTATTTTTAAAATGGGGTTTCAATTGACTTTAGAGAGAAAAGGCGGGGGGAAGGGAGAGAGAGAGAAACATCAATGTGTGATAGTGAAACATTGATCAGTTGCCTCCCGTATACACTTCTACTGGGGATTGAAGCTACAACCTGGGTGACTGAACAGGAATCGAACTGGTGACCTTCAGTGCAAGGGACAACACTCAACTCTGGCCAGGGCTGGGTAAAGCCTTTCTTACACCAGGGTTTGCAAACGCCCATGACTATAAGGGTGAGGAAATGAGAAAAGCAGACCTCAGTGTTGGGGGATCAAGGAAGGGGCAGGAACTAGGACGGGCTAAAGAGACTGTGCTACTCACCTCTGGGTAATTATTTCCATTTCAGACTGTGTAACAAGTAATGCCTGACCCTTCCATTTTCTCAGAAAGCTGGGAACCGAGACTTTTAGGTGACATTTCCAGATTACGTTTCAAAACACTGTGAGGTTTGATATAGTCCACAAGCCTTCGGAACTCAGACTTAAACTAACAATTTAATAGTGGAAGTACACTTAGAAGTAAATATTTGTTGTTGCGCAGAAATGACATACATTATCTCATCTATACATTGAGAAATGCGAGCCACAAAAATGAAGAGAAAGCCTCATTTAGGATTTCATATGTCATTAGTTTTCTTAGAGATGGGTCTGCCCTCTCACTTTACAGAAGCGAAATGGAGATCCAGGAAGTTAAGTGAGTTCTAGGACTGTGAAGAGACGAAGCTGAAGGACACTGTGGAGAGGCAGTGTGGTGTGCCCAGAGCAAGGAGTGGGGACCCGCGGGACATGGCTGCTCCCTTCAGGCTGTGAGTGTGAGGACATTGCTTAAAGTTACTTAAACTGACCTTTCCAATCTGTAAAATGGGATAAATAGATCTATATGATTGTGGACTGAATGATTGTGGTCCGCCCCCCGCCCCCAACAACTGGTATATTGAAATCCTTCCTGCCAAAGTGGGGCCTTCAGGAGGTGATTAGGTCATGAGGGTGGAACTCTTATGAATGGGGTCAGTGCCCTTAAAAAGGGGACCCCAGAGGGCTTCCTTGCTGTTTCCACCATGTGCAGATGCGTCCTGGGCGGGCAAGGATCCTCACAGGAACCCCATGCTGGCACCCCGACCTCGGACTTCCAGCTTCCAGAACTGTCACCCACACTCTATGGTACTTGTTATAGCAGCAGGAACTGACGAAGACATATACTAATTGGACCCTTGTGAAAACTGAATCATGTTCTATGTAAGATTCCTGGCACCACTAAATATTGCCTATTATTCTTATTGAGTTCAAAACTAAACTCATGAAACTCTCTCCGTTAAGATTTTCCCGGTGGGCTCTACCTCAGACATTATGCAATGAAATGGTTTTTATTAAGCCAACTCTTTTAGATAAGCTGAGTTTCAACTAATTTGTGGATAGAATGATTCAAGTATTTGAACTTTGCTGAGGTGGCTTCCTTATCTGCTATAGAAGTCACCCTATTTGATCTTCAAGATCCTATTTAGTGCCATAATTTTATTATGTTTATTATTCAATTAATACATTTCAAAAATAAATGTTTAAACTGTGAACCACAGTTTTTATGGGTCTGAAAATGCTTTACCTACCAATTTACAGATTGAATATGTATATACACACATTTATTGATATTTTTAGCACTCATAGAGAGAATATTAGATACAGTTCCTCTCTCCATTAAATACCAACAACTGTATTTTCTTTTTTTTTTTTTAATATATTTTATTGATTTCTTTACAGAGAGGAAGGGAGAGAGATAGAGAGTTAGAAACATCGATGAGAGAGAAACATCGATCAGCTGCCTCCTGCACATCTCCCACTGGGAATGTGCCCACAACCAAGGTACATGCCCCTGACTGGAATCGAACCTGGGACCCTTCAGTCTGCAGGCCGATGCTCTATCCACTGAGCCAAACCGGTTTTGGCTGTATTTTCTTTTTCTTTTTTTTTTTTAATATTTTTATTGATTTCAGAGAGGAAGGAAGAGGGGGAGAGAGATAGAAACATCAATGATGAAAGAGAATCATTGATTGGCTGCCTCCTGCACACCCCTTACTGGGGACCAAGCCTGCAACCTGAGCATGTGCCCTTGACCTGAATCAAACCTGGGACCCCTCAGTCCATAGGCTGATGCTCTATCCACTGAGCCGAACCAGTTAGTGCCCAACAGCTGTATTTTCAATTATAAAATTAGCCCCTTATCTTATTTTATTATTTAAGATATTTAAGTTATAGTTTTACATTGTGTTAGAAAATGGGGAAGTATTGACAAGCACAGAACTTTTCAACTTCCAATCGTAACGTCATAAAAATCACTGAATTGTGGGCAGTTACTTCACATTCACACAAAGTTCTCAGAGTAAATCCTTTCATTCCCACCACTGTCCCGTCCTGATACCTGAGCTGGTTAGAGCATATGGTCAGGGCACACACAGAATCAACCAGTGAGTGCATAACTAGGTAGAACAACAAATCTCTCTCTCTCTCTCTCTCTCTCTCTCTCTCTCTCTCTCTCTCTCCATTCCTCTCTCTCTCTCTCTCTCTCTCTCTCTCTGTCTGTCTAAAATCAATAAATACAATTAAAAATAAAATAAAACAAAACATTCTTTTTAAAATATATGTCAAGTAAGACTCCCTCCACGTTCTGCGGAGTAGGGTTCGGTATCTGAAAGAGGGGCCGCACACAAATGAGAGAGAAATGACACGAGATAATTTTGCAATATTGGAGGACCAGGCGGGCAAGTCCCGAAGGACTTCCACCCATGCTCAGGCTGCTCCAATCTTTTATTGAGCTTGGAGTAGCCTTAGGTAAGGAGGTTTCAATAACACACAGATCAGCAGACAATTTCCAGGAATAGACAAAGTATCTGATTAGCTCATCAGTAGATGATTTCCAGGAATAGGCAGAGTATCTGATCAACAATAATCAACAAGGATCTACACAAGTATCTAAGGAATTAAGTGAACTAAGGTGGGGATGATGCTTCAACTATTATTACCTAAATTAACTGGGTGGTTCCTAGATTAACTGGGTGGTGCACAGTTCTGACCTTTGCTAGGACTTCAAAGGTTACTAGCTTTTGGGGGTCTCTGTCTAAACTCAGCTAGTGAAGACAATGAACGGACTCCGGCAAATATATATATTTTTATTGATTTCAGAGAGGAAGGGAGAGGAGGAGAAAGGTAGAAACATCAATGCTGAGAGAGAATCATTGATCAGCTGCCTCCTGTATGCCCCTCACTGGGTATCAAGCCTGCAACCCAGGCATGTGCCCTGACCGGGAATTGAGCCGTGACTTCCTGGTTCACAGGTTGATGATGCTCAACCACTGAGCGACACGACTGGGCAACAAAATATTCTTCAACATGCAAGACAATGACTGCAGAGGATTCAATCCCAAGCACCGACCCTTCGAGCAGGGGGTCACTACCCTGACCGCACGCCCTTGAGGGTGGCCTTCTGTAGGGCCTGCTTCTTTAATCTTCCTATGAGCCGTCAGGCCAGGTATTATTACTGTCTCTACTTTACAGGTCAGGCGGTTGAGGTGCAGAGCAAGTAGGCAGCCGGCTGAGCAGGCAGAGTGGGGTCCTGACCCAGGGCTCGCATCCCTAATGTCATCCACGCTGCCACTCGTACAAGAATCTGTGCTCAGCAGGTGCAAGTGCAGAACAGCCAGCCAGCCAGCCAGAGATGGCTCCTTTCAGTCCAGCTGGCATTAGAGCCAGTCCCCACTGCAGTTCCTTTTCTTTCCCTCCTAAAACTTTTGTTAACCCTCTCCCAGAGCAGCAGTGGGACATTAAGACAAGGAGGCGTGTGCTGCTGCCCTGCCTACGGAGTGGACTGAAAGGCTGGTTAGAAGCCGCCCCCTCCAGGTAGCCTTCCAGGATTAGCTCAAGCAGCATACATGGTTCTCCTGTGGGTTTCATGACCTGGCAGGATGGAGATCCTGGTCCTATGTGTTAAGGAAGGACTTCATGAGCAGATGCAGGTGTCAGCTAGGGCCCAGGAATCTTCTAGAGCACCGGTTCTCAACCTGTGGGTCGCGACCCCTTTGGGGGTCGAACGACCCTTTCACAGGGGTTGCCTAAGACCATCGGAAAACACATATATAATTACATATTGTTTTTGTGATTAATCACTATGCTTTAATTATGTTCTATTTGTAACAATTGGGGGTCACCACAACATGAGGAACTGTGTTAAAGGGTCGCGGCCTTAGGAAGGTTGAGAACCACTGTTCTAGAGCCTCACAGGAGTTCTTTCCAGCGCTCACACTTCTTGGCTTGCTTCCAGTTTCGTTCACTGAAAGAGGTAGGGTCTTTGAAAAGACAGTCTCAAACGAATGGTCAACACCCTTAGAAAGTTGTCTCAGCCATTCAGGTGTAACTGGTGGTATGCTGGTAGCTGTTTAGTCCATGGCTCTCTGGAATACATTTTTTTTTAAGGCCCTGATTTTGTAGCGTTTGGTGAATTCCATGGTGTGAAAGCTGCACCATGACTGATTTCAGGCTACCAGGGTGACACCCACCTGCTGGCAAAGCACCTGACATTTTTACAACCTGCTCTCAGAGGCTGAGGGAGCCAGGCACTCCAGGTCCAATTCACTCACGGACACAGCCTTTCTCTCTTTTATATTAATTAATTAACTAATTAATTAATTAGAAACCTCAATTTGTTGTTCCACTCATTTATACATTCAGTGGTTGATTCTTATACGTGCCCTGACCAGGATCAAACCACAGCCTTCGTGAACCAGGACAACACTCAACCAACTGCGCTACCCGGCCACGCCAGCCTTTTGTATCCTAAAGGGCTCTCTGCGAGTCCTCGCTGTCACACGATCGGGGGACGAGGAAGAGGAGCTACGGTCTAGTACCATCTATCTCCCAGCTGATCAAACTACGATCCCAGCACAGAGTATTTTGCCACAGGTCCCCAGCAAAGACAGGCTTGAGACGAGAATGGTGTTGCAAGTGTCTGGCTGGGTCACGCTGGGTGAGTGTGGCCTGGAGGTGGCTGTGGCTTCCACTGGGGACAAGAGCAGGAGGACGGGATGCCTCAATAGAGGGGCTGGCCAGCTGCCGAGAGTCCCGGAGCAGAGCAGGGCCTGGGAGCTGGAGCAGCGCGGGGCTCAGAGCCGAGGGGAGGACGCAGATGAGCCACGTGACGTCAGGATTTACTTTGGTGGCAGAAAGTGTGATAATGAAAGAGCTTACTTGTCTGTCCCTTCCTTTATATTGAAATCCTATTTGACTGTTCACTGACTTTCTCTTGATTTTCCCTCCCGTAGCCCCGCCCCCAGGCGCATTACCACTGCCCTCACCCTCACTAGGATTTCTTGTGAAAATCCTCAGAGTAAAAAGTTTAGTTTAGCCCTGACCAGTTTGGCTCAGTGGCTAGAGCGTCGGCCTGCGGACTGAAGAGTCCCAGGTTCGATTCCGGTCAAGGGCATGTACCTTGGTTGCGGGCACATCCCCAGTAGGGGGTGTGCAGGAGGCTGCTGATCGATGTTTCTCTCTCATCGATGTTTCTAACTCTCTATCCTTCTCCCTTCCTCTCTGTAAAAAATCAATAAAATATATTTTTAAAAAAGTTTCGTTTAATCAGATTTGGCCTCACTGGCTCTTTGAATGTGTCCTCAGGGCGTGACATCGCAATCGAGTGTCTTTCTGGAGTCTGGGAGTGGGTGGAAGGGAAGGGTTTGACTGAATTTCCTGGTGATGCCAAGCCTTTCTCTAAATTGGCTAGTGTGAGGGGACCGGACAACGTTCCCATAACATTTCCAATATTGAGGAGAGAATGAAAATTAGAAATGAAAAGGTAAAAAGTGTGAGAATATATATAAAAAAGGAAAAAGGACATAAATAAGAGCCTCCAATAACATTCACTGATCCTAAATGTGTACAACATTCTCATTGCTGCTTAAAAACAGGATGATTTGGTGAGTGACTGTTTGCGGGAAAATCAGTTTAACATCACTGTGTTTTCGATTTGTGCTGCCAAGAACACCAGGCTGTGTCTTCTGTTTCAAACAGAAGTGTCTCCGAAAACCTTTGGATCCTAAATCAGAGGGCCCCATCTGCTTCGCCCTCTCCAAATTTCCATTTTAGCTTAATTCACATAAGAATTTTCTGACATTCGCCTGATTTCCCTACTCTCATTATCTAAAATCATAACTGGCATCCCTCAGACTTGGATTCAACTTAGAAAATAATTTTTAGCTTTTTAAAACCCTTTTTAGTAGTAGGCAGGGTATAAATACATTTAAAACAGAATGATAGAAATATATATGTGAAGGATGTTTATTCTAGCATTATCTGTAAGAAACACGTTGGAAACAAAAGCCTGTAAAGGGGAGAGGGGGTAAGGCAGTAATTGCTGAGTGAAATATCCATCGATCAATCAATCAGTCGATATATCCTAATAGGGAAGGCGGCACATGATACACAAAGGGGGGGAGCATGTTGAAGAATCAGTACACAGAGAGTTTTGTGTGTAGAAAAGAAGCAAAGTCCTGGCCGGCGTGGTTCAGTTGGTTGGGCATCATGCTGTGCACCGAAAGTTGCTGGTTTGATTCCTGGTCAGGGCACGTGCCCGGGTTACGGGCTTGATCCCTGGTAGCAGGAGACCTGTCGGTACACAGGAAGTAGATTACAAGTCACTGCAAGTGAGGGTCGGGGCAGGGCAAAGCTGGGGGCAGCCTTTTTTTCTGTGGGCTTGTTAGGTTTGAATCTTCTACGGTAAGAATGTGTGGACTCATGTACATTGTAATTAAAAATCCAAACCACAGCAAAATGTTAAATTACCAAACATTTGTAATAAAATAGCAAATGATGCAAAATAAGGTTCATCAGGAATTTTTGTAGATTTCCTCTCTATTCCTATTTTAAATAATTTCATATCTATACTCAAGGAAAAAATTTAAAAAGTTAAGAAATTTGAAACATATGTGAAAGGAAGGTATGAGAGTTGAAGATAGCCAGTGTATAACTGTCTGTCTAGTAAGCGCAGAGATCACAATTCCAGGTAGAATGCAGGACAGAGGCAAATACATGCTGGTGTGTGTAAAGTTGTTTTTTTTGGGGGGGGAGGCCATTTTCCTAATGATGGTGATGATGATAAAATTGCCATTACTGTATGGCAGGCAATGTCTTAGGTATTTTATTTTTATTAATATAATCTTAACAATAACCCCGTTAGAAAGATGGAAGGTTGTTCCCACTTTACAGGTGAAAAACAGAAGCAGAGGGAGATGAAGGAACATGGCCCAGGCTCCTCAGTGCATACACCCCAGTGCAGCTGGGGTCAGAGCCGGGCAGGACGGAGCCAGTCTAAACCCAACTACTCCCTGCAAACTGCAAAGCCAAGTGAGCACCCGCCCGTGTTTGGTGAGT